>NW_026596079.1:19183319-19188557 GCF_907164565.1 Psammomys obesus | reverse complement strand
ATTCTTAGCCCATTTAGAGCAGCAGTAGAGAGGTTCCCAGGGAAAGCAGAGGGGAGCTTCCTGGTGCGTGTTGTGTGTGTGTGTGTGTGTGTGTGTGTGTGTGTGTGTGTGTGTGTGTGTGTGTGTAAGAGAGTGTCCTTTACCAAAAACCTTTACCAAAAAAGCCTAGCTGATTTTTCTCATGTACATCAAAAGTAGCCATTTGTTTCTCATCTTTGAAGTTGAAGTATTCTGGGTTTTTTGTTAGTTTGTCAGTTTGTTTTTGTTTGTTTTGGTTTTAAACTTTCAATCAAAGAACATTTAGAATAATGGGCACACCTTTATTAACCTGCAGTACGGATCAATTTTAAAAGTTGGTGCTTCTGGGGAAAGGAGATACATCTCTAAGAATTCAAAACAAAGGGTCGGTCGGGCTCTTGACAGCCTGCTGAATCCCCAAAGCAGGCTTGATGCAAGAACTTAGCAGTGTTTAATAAGAACTAGAGACAGTAGCCAGCAGCATCCTCCTGTGCAGCCTTTTAACAGGGGAACTGTGGTGGGCCATAGAAACCAAGTCTCTGAAGAGGGAAGCTGGGTTTCCTCCATCACCTTCAAGAGGAAAGCTAGTCAGAGCTGAGCACCTAGCACAAAGAAGAGCTGGATTCCAGCCTCACCCTGCTGTTCGCTGTTCGCTCTTCAATCCCTCTGGAGCCTCATTTCTTTTTCATTCATGAAATAGGGATGACGGCTCGCACATCAGAGGATTCACACACATATCTGTCCATCACGAGTTTAAATCCTTGATGCCTTATTTAGACTTCACCTGGGACTTAATCAGGACTCTTCCTTTGAGAGTGAGCTAGTCACAGCCTACCGATACATTAGTCATTGGATTAGCAAGCAGTACACTGAGCAGGATGGAGAATTTTCAAGCAGAGGTGGGGTTTGCTCACACACCTCTCCTCCCTGAGGGAGGCCATGATGTCCAGGTTTCAGAGTGGCCCAGCCAGGAAGCTAGCGACATCCAGTGTGCCAGTGTACTGGATCCTGATGCTGCTGTTCTGCATTGCCACCAGTGAGTCACTTCACACATACATGGATATCATCTCCTAACTCAGAAGCCAGAGACCAAACTGAGTCTCACTAGCCTAAATTAAGATGTTGGCAGAACTGGATTGTTGGGACTGGGGGGGGGGGGATTTTTTTCTATTCTCTTCAGCTTCCAGAAGCCCTGACAGTCCTCAGTTCCCTTTTTCTACCTTCACAACCAGCAAGAAGATTGTCTTTCTCACATTGACCACTCTCTTGTTCTTTTTTCCAGCCTCCCTAATCCCATAAGAATTTTTAAAACTTATATTAGGGCCATAGGGATAAGCCAGAATAATAACCCTAGTTCACATCAACGTATTAGCAAGCTTAACCCCACAGGTAAATTTAACTCTCCATCACCATGTAACCTAACATATCCATACATTCTGGGGATGAGGAAACCTGTGGTTGCCAGAGGCAGGGAGACCAGACTGGTGGAGATGAATTGGCCTCTTCCCACCAGTGATGACTGATGAGCAGCCCGGTAGGGTCTGGAGAACACTGTCCTGTGCGCTAAGAGTTTGAAGCCTGCCACCACTGACATTTCCTGCAAGGAGCCCCAAGTACTAGGCTCGTCATCAGCTCTGCAGGCCACGTAAGGACTCCACTGGGTATAGCTGTTTCACTGAAGGCCTCCTATCACCAGCCAGTGTAGACCACCACAATATCTACCCCTAAGGAACTCACACTCCAAGCTGTCATCACCTAGCCAGTAGTCATTATTGCTTCCCGTTCCAAACTCTTCAGATTTGTGTATAAATCATAGCTTCCCTGTCCACAGGAACTGTGAAATGATCTCCAGCCTTTTAGATTGCAATGTACACACTCACATTTATTTCATATGAATTTTCTCTAAGTTGCATTTCCAAACATTTAATATCACAAAAATGTCTTTATCTGTTCAAAACCTCCTCACTATAACCTTTTGGCTCTTTGTGTTTCTGTCTTCTTGGAGGATTGTCTTATGTTTAGAAATGATTTTACACTTTTTAGAGCAGATTTTTAGATTCTGTCTGTGTTCAAGCACTTCCCCATTAAGTTATGCATATTTCCAAACTATTCTTATTAATGGTGTCACAATTTTCCATCCAGCAGATGATGCATAATCATTTCCAGGTTCGTTGGACGACTTTTAGTTTATATCAGCTGTTTGGTCCTTTTGTGGAGCTATTTGTTTTTGTTTGGGCTGAGGCAGAATAGGTTGCCACGAATATCTTCACACATTTATATTCTTGTCAAGTCTTTCTGTAGAATAGGTTCCCAAGAGTAGGATTCCGCTTGACTCTCCCAATAGTGCCGTGACACAGGCAGAACGAAACTGGATCCCACTCTATTGAAAAAGACACCAAGACATGGAGAAGTAGAACTGATTTCCCCACAGACACAAGTAGGCTGGCGATAGGAGTAGTCTGAAATCCCCACATCTTCTGGATTTTATAACAAGGACATTTCTACAGAATCTCCACCTGAAACAGAAGTTACTAAATATCCTTGTAGATCTGGATTTGCTACCTCTTCTCCGTGCCCCCCCCTACCCTCTCACTGCAAACCTACCCACTCACACCCTCAAGACCTAATATTATCTAATAACATTTCCAGTGATGTCCCTGTGGTTTACCACGTCCTGGAGAGGCAAAAAGACTGAGAGAAACTACGAGCCTAAAAGATGGCTCAGTCAATAAAATGCTCTCCTTCCAAGCATGAGGATCTGAGTCCCATGTCCAGAAAGTAAGGACACATGTCCAGAAAGCTAGTGACACACACCTATCATCCCAGCACTGACTTGGCCGGCCAGCCTAGCCTACTCCACGGACCCGCACTGACACACGTGTGCACATGTAATCTCCCAATAGCCACTTCCTTTTCTCATCGAGTTACCTAGTTAAACTTTCTTATTGTAAGTCCTTTCCTCATCTGTTTAAAATGGGAGGTTAAGCTGAAGAAATAGTTTGGAGTACCTGCACAAAGACTGAGCTAACAAGGCGTTCGAGGAAGCCTCACAGCCATCAGGGCTCAGCGTTATTCTCCTTGTCTGGTGATAGGACACTGTCACGTAGAAGGGTGCATATCCAGTGTTAAGTGATTTGGAAAAAACGAATATTTGACACAAGAAAACTGTTTGCCATATGTTATGTAGAACTGAAACAAGATTTCTGCGACTCTAGAGTACAGTAACACTTTTCTCTTTTCCACATACATAGAAACATAAAGATATTATTTTTGATGACCGAGGAGGTGTTGCTGATCTTTAGTGCACTCTAGTTTATTCAGGTTTGTACACTTCTATCGTACACAGAAATGAGGAGATTGGCTGGGATGCCTGTGAGATCTGTGAATTCTTCCCACTACATAGATAGCAGTCAGGCTCCTCTTTTACCCTAGGGCAATTCCTGAACAGGTTTTAGGAGTTGATTAGAATGAAGAAGACGAGAAAAAAAAAAAAAGTAAGACATGGGATCCGCAAGCCTCTGCCTGTCCAGCCTGTTGACCACAGAAGGAAGTGAGTAAGGGGCCAGAACTGTGGGCAGCCACACCTGAGCCCATCTGGAACACACAGGGTTTCTCACAGCTCTCCTCGATGCTTTTCCTTTTCACTCCTCCATCACTTGACTGAGGTGATTTCAAGAGTGAATGTGACAAAGAACTGGGCCCAGAGCCAGGCCCACTAGAGGGTGCCAATGGAAAAAAAGCCACATCATGCTGGAAGCGGCTTGGCATGAGAATTGTTCCCCAGTGTCGCCCGTGAGCTGCCTCCCTGACACTCCACAAGGAGCATAGCCCGAGGCCTCGTGATTACTCCATTTTACAGGAGAGAAAACTGAGTTGGCCCATCATCTGTCAGGCAGTCAGCACCTAGTCCTCATGCAGCCGATGAGCTGCCTGCATCCGAAGACACTCATTCCTACCTGGCATTCTACAGAGGCAGGGACGTGGGGTTCACTACACAGCCACTGGCTACACTCAGATTCAAGCAAGGTGGGGGAGCCCTGGTCTGTTTGCTGAACGGGGCCTGAGAGCCACGCCTCTCAGGGAGAACCCACCTAGAAACGACATTTGTACAGGTAACGCTGAATCGTGTTTCAGGCCTTTTTGCTCGGCAAGGTGTGTCATTCCACCTGATCCTGGCAAGGCGGCTACAAGGGGAGTAGAACAGGAGTTCAAAACAAAAAGTAATTACATTTTAGTTATTATTTCTGTGGCTGGGTACGCATGACATAGCATACATGTAGAGGGGGGAAAACCTTGCAAGAGTACGTTCTCTCCGTCTACCACGTGGGTCATGAGACCAAACACTAAAAGGCTTGCTGGCATGGCAAGCTACTTTACTCCCTGAGTTATCCGCTGACTCCTATGATGAGGGTTTTAGTGCTGATTTTCAGAGAGAAAAATTTGATGTGTGATATTGAGCTAGACACTCCCTTCATATTGTCTCAGTGTCCTTTAATGTCATATGGAAAGGTCAAGCTGCAGCCACCCCAGTTATTTTACACGTCTGTAAGTTGAGGAATTTATTACCAAACATTGATAGATATTAGGATAACACAACTGAAAAAGGTTTAAGATTGGATGGCAATTAACATTCTGTGAACATTATTCGTCAGACGCTTTAATAATATTAATAACTCGGGTCTATCAGGCCTTCTTGTGCGGGCCTCATGCTGAAATACTTATATATGACAGGTGATTTAATCCTCACAATCCTGGTTGAGGACGCTTTGTCTCCAGATTGTTCTGGGAAGTTGTGGAGCCTTTTAGAGGTAGAGCCTAGCCACCATAAAGCTATAGAATCTCGGGGAGCTGTGGGGTTTCAGGCAGCAAGCTTCAGGTCCAGCCTCCTGCTTCCTGAACTGCTAGGATCTGAGCAAGCTGCCTTATGCCCCCTCCACCACAAACAGCAGTGTGTCCTGACATCTTGCCTTCACACCACAATGGGCTGTACCCTCTCTAAACCATGAGCCAAAACAAATCCTCTCAGGTACTTAATCACAGTAAAATGAGCAAACCCACACCACATGATGACCTTCCATCTTACACATTAGAATTCTTATGTTTATAAAGAATTAATACTGTAATCTTTGTGGGTAGGCACTGCACAAAAAGAAAGAAAGAGAGAGAGAGAGAGAGAAAGAAAGAAAGAAAGAAAGAAAGAAAGAAAGAAAGAAAGAAAGA
>NW_026596079.1:19161372-19183309 GCF_907164565.1 Psammomys obesus | reverse complement strand
AGAAAGAAAGAAAGAAAGAAAGAAAGAAAGAAAGAAAGAAAGAAAGAAAGAAAGAAACACTACATGGGAAACATTTTAAGACCAAGATACCACCACATTGAAAAATGTCATCCTGGATTGGCACTGCTTTTCTGAGAATGTTTATGGAGTTGTAAGGGGGAAAAAAGGACATTATGCATCCAACTCCTTCTTTATCTTTGTAACAACAGCATTTCTCATGTTGATACATTTTCTCTGAAAAATTCTTCTAAATGAATGCAGTTCTTTCATTTTTTTCATTTAGGTCAATTCCAGCTTTTGCTTTATAGGTAATGTGAAAAAGAGCAATGTTAGTATTGTTATCCTTTCCCTTCCTTTTAGTTTATTTTTAAAATACAAATTTCCACAAATACAGCTACAGAAAACAGACTATTAAGGCTTCTATAGTACTTAAGAGATCTTCCCCCAAATACTTTCCAAAAGTGTTAAAGGTCTATCATTGCCACTAGCCATTCAAGAGTGAACTGACCTAATTTTCATTTTTAGTAATGTAATTGTATAAAATAAAACTTTAATATTGACTTTGACAGTAGTGAAAGTTAAATATACGTCCATATTTGCCTGTCAATCATATATTCTGTGACAAGATTTTTCCACATCATTGTCAGTTTATCTCCCTTTCAGCCAGCTAATCACACACACACACACACACACACACACACACACACACACACACTGGACTTCTTTATCTTACTTCGATTCCTAGACTCACTATATTGCTTTGGTCACTGATTCACACAAAAGCGCCTAAAGAAAATAAATACCCTAAGTCTTCCCTTCTGTAACTGCCTTGGCTGGTGTTGTTTCTGGTAGTGTCTGTGACTATTGAGCACATTGGGTGAGGCTAGAGCGAGGACTGGAGAGATAATGGTTAGAAGAGTACAGTCTGATCTTCCAGGGGACCCACATTTGATGCCTACCACCCACATGAAGCCTCGCTACTGTCTGTAACTCCATTTCCAGGAGAGCCAATGCCCTCTTCTGGCCTCTACCAGCACTGAACACATTCATGGTAAGCAGACACACACAGATAGAACACCCTTACACATGAAGTAGAAATAAGGGTTAATTTTTTAATGGGGCTAGACCAAATCAAGTATATAATAAATGGAGATTTCTAGGAATTGGGCAGAAAAACATATACAATACTCTTTAATCATGGTTACATGTCGAAATTATGTCTGAATATGATGAATTAAAGTTTATTGCAAAGTAATATAACAAAGTTAAATGATTTTTTTCCTTGTTTTTGCTACTAAAAACTGAAGAGGGTTCCTGTGACTTCACAATACATGTCTCGTGAACAGAGCTGCCTGGTGTAGCTACCAATGTCTTCAGAGAGACAATTCACCCAATGCTGGAGAGTGAATGTCCAGGCTCTTGACTTCTTTCCTAATAATTTGACTGTGGCCCTTTGTTTAAAAAAGAAAGAAGAAAAAGAAAAGAGAGAAGGGAAGGGAAGGGAAGGGAAGGGAAGGGAAGGGAAGAGAAGGGAGGGGAAGGGAAAGGAAGAAAAGAAAGTAGGAGCAGCTGCAGCAGCTCAATGTCCTGGATCACACATAATTTCAGGGCTTACAAGATTGAGGCAGGATGATGGATGAGAGTTCAAGCTACAGAATGAAAACAGTAAAGGTGCCAGTGAGATGGCTCAGCAAGTAAAGATGCTTGCCACCAAGCCGGGTGATCTGATCTCTTTCTTAGGAATTGTGTGGTAGAAGGAAAGAACGGACTTCTACAGGTTGTCCTCTGATCCACATACATATACTGTGGCACAATGCTCTCTCTCTTTCTCCCTCTGTCTCTCTGTGTGTGTGTGTGTGTGTGTGTGTGTGTGTGTATGTGTGTGTGTGCGTGTGTCTGTCTGTCTCTCTCACACACACTCACACACACTAGAGGGAACAAGTAAGTCACTGGATAAATACGTTTAAGCAAAAGGAATAGCTAAGGCGCCTAACGTGGGACCTTGTAATAATGAGTCAGGATTCCCAGGACCTTATCTCCAACCCTCAGTTTACCCACATCATCTGAGCTTTCTCTCCCTAGATCCTGGCCAACTTGAACACTAAAATCCACCAGCAGCATCCTCTAGAAACCTCTACAGCACTGAGTGTCCCTGCAGCCCCACACACCCACAGAGGCCTTGGCCCATCTCCCTGGCTGCCTGAATTCTAGAAAAGACTGCACCTGGAGCAGATAGGAGGCGGGGTAAATGGAGACAGATGGCTTATTTATAGACCAGGACAGCCTGTGGGCTGCTTGGCAAGCTTGGCTTATCTATAGGAAGAGCAGCCAGTCTCTGAGAAACATAATCCCTTGAGAGCAGCTTTGCTCACTTGCCAGCCAGATCAGATCGATCCCCAGAGAGGTAACGAGCAGCACTGCAGGGTGGAGGCCAAGCACAACATGAACGTAAGCACCGGCTGGCTGGATCCCCACTCCCAGCTCTTCCATTGTGATCCCTTCTCTGTTCTGCCATGTGGGTCTGAGCATGCGATGTGCGAGTTTAACATTCCAGTCACTATAACTCCAGTCACTGTAAGCCCAAAGTTCTCAGCAAGGCAAACTCCACCCCAGTCTGGACCCAGCCAAATTCTCAAGCTTCCCATCTCCTCCCGCTACCTAAACCCTCCCCAGCACATTCCATTCCCCTTCATAGGCGAGACCCATTGTTTCCCAGTATGGCTTTGCTCCTGCTCCTACATCATCACCTGGCTGAAGCCTCACAGTCATGAGAAAGTTTCAGCCCAAATATGCCTTCCAAGGCATAGATTACCTGCTCTGCTGCTTCCTGGTACATGTCTGGGGCAAGTTCATTGCCCAGTCTATGATCTGATTACTTCATCCTTAAGGAATAATAATAAATATTGCATGTCTGCCTGGCGTTGTAAGTATGTCCAGTCATCACGAAGAGCCCGCCTCATACCTGGTAGATAGCAAGTGCTCTGTAAGTGATGGTGCTGTTTCTATGTTCTGAAATGTCATCACTATTATTGCTTTAGTTGAAGCTTCGGAGTCCCTGGTGGCAAGAGCTTGGTAGATGGAAGGCAGAAAATAGCCTGGAAGTGGGCCAGGCTATGACCACAAGGCACTCTGGCAGCAGACCCATTTCCTCCTCTGAGTCCCCACCTCCTAAAGGTGCCACCCACTGCCCAAACAGTGCCACCAGCTGGTCACCACGTGTTCAAAACCCTGAGTCTACAGGCAACATCGGAGCCCTAACAGGGAGGTGTGAAGAATCTGTCTGCTCGGGTGCAAGTCAGGCCAAAGCAGGTAGCAGTAACAAAACTACATCGTGAGTGACAAGTGCACAGAATGGAGGTGAGGAAGTCAGCCAGGCAGCTACGTACGGCAAGAGGCCACGTTCTTTGTCCTGCTGCCTATGGGAAGCAGCCTAGAAGAATCCTCCAGTGAAAGAGAATGGCTGCCAAGTAGAACTATGAGGAGAGAGAGACATTTTGAAGAGTGGTCTCCTGTGCAGTTTCTGAGGAAGCCCTGATCTCCCGGTTGAATTCTAAGGATTCTAATTTCAGCTGAAAAACCACTTTGTAATGAAAATCAGAACATTTTTTAAATGTCCTGAATCACTAACCAGAACTTCACAGAGACAAAGATGATAGGAGTTAATGTGGTCTTGAGTAAGGACTAGGATGAGGGTGAATGTGGAAAGAAGGGTACTGTTTTTCCAGGAAACAATTCTTTCATGTTTTGGTAAGTATTGTCTCCACTTAGCACCCTTTTTCAGATGTGTTTGCTTTAGTTTCAAGGACCAAAGCCCACTCAAGCAAGAGAAAGGGAAAGAGTACAGTCTCAGTAAGGTTTGCCTCCTGCAAGACTCCATTGACGTCAACCTCCATTACAAGATACTATAATACCATTATGTGATGGTTAAGGCTCTGTCCTTGTAAATGGATTGGTCCATTCACATGACTACAGAAATCATGAATACATGGGTTAGGGAGTTATCTCAAGGCCCAGTCTGCTATGAAGTTAATTTAGTTAAGTCTCCCATGCACTCAGTTGCCAGGTGAGGTCCTTCCCAGTCTCTGCCTGCAAGAAGGCTATTACCAGATGCGATCCTTCAACCTTAAGCCTCAACTATAAGGAAAAAACAAAACCTCCTCCTCCTCCTTTCTCTTTATTTTCCTCTTCTTCCTCCACCTCTTTCCCTTATTTTCATTCTGACTTTTCTGAGAGAGATAATAAGGGTGTCTTGCCAATAATGTCCTCAATTTCTAACACTTTCAAAAATTAACAGGCTTTTTGTTGTTGAATCTCAGTCCTCAAGAACCAACCTTATTGGCTCAATGCCACTCATGTGTTCAACCCCAGTCAATCAATCTTTTAAAGAGCCCGTGTTTTATAGTATAAGCATGGCTGCTTTGCATAATTTCCAAAATTGGAGGCCAATAGAAACCAGTCTTCATTGATGAAATGTGTGCTTCTTGCCATACATGCAGAAGTGGGGAAGTATCATCAAGGCTCCTTCTCCCACAGCAAAAGATTCAGCCGAAACCTATGACCAATTAGAAATCCTAATTCTCTATGGAAAGTACTATCGCCAGATTTGTTAAATAAAAATACAAGATGACCAATTAAGTCTTAGTATTCGTGAAATAACTGGCAGAGGTCTGTTCCACGAGATACTTGGGACATTACATTAGAATGGATTCCATTGTTTCTATGGAATTCAAATGTGGCTGGGCATTCTGCACCTTAACTGCCAACCCAGTGAGAAGAGGATGCTTCCACATGACTCTGGGTCCCTGGCATTTCCAAATAATGATCCTATCTCCGGGAATGTCAGTGCTGGAGACAGCTGTAGGGGTTTTCAATACGCCAAATTGAGGACACTATGATTGAGGCTGGCATCCCGAGAGCAAAGTGGATCTGCATAATTATCTGTGAATTAAATTGCTTTGTTGCAGAGAGTCAGCTTATTAAATATGCATTTCAATTTTGGAGTGGTTGGCTGAAAAATTTGAGTATCAACAGATGGGAACTCCCTCACTGCAGCAGTGACCTTTACCTGTCAGGCTTGGCTCAAGGGACCACACGCAGGAAGACATTATTATTCCTCCAAACACTGTTCTCTGGTGGCTTCGGATGGGGAGCTTTGAGCTCTGTTAGGACTGGGCTGTGCAGTTAAATGGCCACAATAGCCACTGAAATGGATACGTGGTGCTAAGGAGCTGGCTCGGTAACTAAAGTCCTTACCATGCAAACAGGAGACCCTCAGGCCGGAGCCTTAGAACCACTGTAAAGCCAGGTGCTCTCATCCCAGCACTTCCACAGAGATGTAAGAGGCAGAGACAAGAGACTCTGTGCTATGTAGCCATATAGTGGCGAGCACTCTGCCTCAAACACAGCGGATGGTGAGGACTGTCACCCTAGATTGTCCTCTGCCCTGTACCTGTGCACCAAGGACAGCATGGTTGACATCACAGCCAGACAGCCAGGCCAAGGGCAGAGGAGGACCGAGATCCTTGTCCACAGATTTATGAAGTCACCACGTGAAGATGGGAACAATACCTTTCATCCGGTGAAATGAAGCTTAATTTTTTTTAACTTTTATTGAATTTGTTCTTTGATTATTTAACGCAAGCATAAAACACATTATTGGTACTGTAACCCCCTTTCTCTCTAGCCTCCCTTCCACCCTTATCCCTCCCCTCACACAGAAGTCCTTCTCCCACACTTTTTAAGACCTGTGAATTTAACTGGGGGGTGAAATTTATTTTATCTATTAGAGAGCTGCAAACTTGAACACAAAGATTATCCCTGACACCATAAATATTCAGAATTGTAAGAGTCTAAGCAGATGTATTATCCAAGAAAACAGTGGTTCGTACAACAAGACTAGCCAACGTGTGAACTCACAGAGACTGTGACAGCATGCTCAGGGCCTGCACGGGTCCAAGCTACATGGAGTCCCAGAACTGGGAGAGGGAAGTGGCCATGAGCTCCCCTCTAACCCAAAGCCAGTTCCAAATGACAACCGCTTACGAAAGAAAAAGCAGTTTTCTCCAGTGGAATCTCATTGAGTATATAAACTTCACTTAAGGGTACGTCACATGCCCAGCATTAGAGAGCCAACACAAAATAAGCTCAATGGTACTTTTTTTTTTCTAATAGTGCTTTGTTTAGGCATTTTTTAATCTTATTGATCATTTGCTTATAAATTATAATTTCTGATTTTTGGTTTTATGAGTTGTGGTGTGTGTGTGTGTGTGTGTGTGTGTGTGTGTGTGTGTGTGTGTGTTTCTTGTACTTTTGTTTGTTTTGGCTGTTTGTTTTCTAAAGACAGCAAGAATGGAGGTACGGAGCTGGATATGTGGGGAGATAAGGAGAATTTGGGAGAAGATGGGGGGTAAGAAACGATCAGATTATACAAAAAATTTCAATTTAAATAAATAAATAAATTGATTAATTAATTAAACCAGAAAGAATTCTGTGAAACAGAGCATTACATTTAAAGTTTAAAAAATAGGCTAGGGCTAGGGGTGTAGTAAAACAATTGGATTGAGTGTGGAAAGCCCCAGGTTTTAGCCTTAGCACCAGCCAGATCCTTAATGATACTAATGATAAGCTCCCAAAGGAGCTCAGCATGATTTAATCTCTCTGAGCCTCAGTTGTCTCCTCTGTAAAACGTGGGCCATGATAGAACACAATTCTTCCATTGGGTTGTTTTAGTCTCTAAATAAAATCATTCATGGTAAAACATCCTTTATAATTCTGAGGCTTTACACAAACATAATAAGACTCTTAATATTCTTCCTAATTACTTGTGTTTTTCTTTTTCTTTAATTAGTATCAACACTTTTACATGCATATGAAACAGATCAAGATGTCCATTCAGGAATATTTTTTTCCTTAAAAAAAAAAAAAAGCTTTATTTTAGAAAGACTGTGGGATGTTGTTAGAGGGACAGTATGTCTTTTCTTTTTTCCTTTTTTCAGGAAATAAGATGCAAATGAATTTATCTTCCTGAGGTTCTTCTGTACCAAATTTTAATCAAAAAATCTCTTGCACCTAAGCAATCCAGTTATGTTTACAATAACAAATAATAACCAAAGGGAATGAGCTAGAAAGAGTGAGCAAGGGACAGTAACAGCATGTAGTTAAAATTAATGTTTGGGAAGAACTGAGGCTAGAAAGCAGGAAACAGAAGCAGATAGACTTCACACTCTCTGCCATAGGAAAGACACTGCAGAATAACATTCAGTGTCCATGTCCTACCACGTGAGGTAGAGTAAAACCAGAGCAAAAAGAAGAATTTAGAATGCTGGAAGAACTGACAAAAAAAAAAAATGATTTGGAAACTAGAAATACTTCCACAAAAAAGTGTGGCTTCCGTGGCTGTCACTAGAAACTTCAAGGATCCTAGGCACCCAGTGCCTACGTAGACACATTCATCATGGCCACCTGCTGTCTCAGGGCCCTTGTCTTGAAAAACCAGAGTGAATACAAGGCAATTTAAAAAAAAAAAAAAACACTTAGGGAGGCAGCAGGGAAACTGAGAGGAAACGTAAAAAGGGAGAGAACAAACAGAAAGTAGTGAATTCACAGTATCAGAGAATAACTCCAAACATGGCACACCTGTCTGGATACAGCGTCCATTACACAGGCAAGAAATCAGCAGAAGAGCAACCTCTTCTTGACCCTGCTAGGAAGTCAAAACAATTCAGTAGGGTTACCTAAGAGGTGGTCATTGAAATACTGAGCTCGTTATACAAACCAAGTACAGACTGAATCCATGCTGAAGACTGTCAGACCAGCTAAGAGAGAAAAGCTCCCACAGAAATATGTATAAAAGCCTAGAAGAAATGCCTTCAAATAATGTGTCAGAGAGAGCTCCAGTTATTGCAGTCAATGGTATGATCCAGAGGAGGGCAGAGGGCAGAGGATGGTGCTCCCTGAAAGTGGGAGCGAGCAGGCAGTGAGCAGGTGCTCCCACACACCGAAGGGAACATCTTCCAGGGAGCTCTTGGCAGGCCTTTCTCCCTCAGACAGCTGAAGGTCTTGAATGGGAGCCTCACTCCCTTCCCTACCCACCCCCGGACACACACTCCAGTACTCGCCATCCTCCAAATAAGACATTTAATTGGGACTCCAAATGTCCCCATGCACACTTTTTGTCCCTGAGTACTGGTGGCTGATGACATCCTTTCACCCTAAAGAGTATCCCGGGTTAGAAAGCACACTGACAACTGACAAGAGCAAGAATGGCAGGGACAGAGGGTTGAATGTACCGATAAAGGGCCAGTAGGAGGGAGATCACTAGGTGATGGGAGAGTTTTAGATCTGGGCTGTAATTCCAAGCTAGAGCCATGTCCATTTCCTGATTTCACAGCTGTACGGTAGTTATGCAAAAGATAATAACCGAGGAAGCAGAGAAAAGTTACATGGTCCTCTCTGAATGACCTTTGCAACTTCCTGTGCATCTGTAATTATCCCAGTACTAAAATGTTCTTTGAAAACAATTAAAACAGACAAAAGAGCTCCAGCAAAATCCACGGAGCCCTGGAGCAAGGACTCAGCAGAATTGAGATTTGTACAGCCAGCACTCACCGGATCTGTCAGGGGGTGTAGGAGCAGGGATTGCTGTTGCTACAGACATGGTGCTAAGGGAGACTCTGTTCTTTCATGTTTGGATTATAAGACAGAGAGACCAGAATTGTCTGTAACAGTTTTATTTCAGTTGATGCAAGAAAGTGACAGCTTTGGCCTCCATCGGCAGGGATGGATGGAACACGTGGAAATGGATCCCAGGAGCCCCCAAGCAGCATGGAAACAAGGAAGCAAGACCAGGGCATCTGTCTCCAGTTCCGCATCATTCTGGATAACAAAGAGTTAACTGCAGACCCACCCGCCTCCACACAGGGCTGTAAATACAGGGTTTGGTAACCTGCTTTTAGTTTCTTCCCTTGTTGTGACTTTTGCCATTCTCAAACACCTAGTTTATTTTCCCTTCAGCGTGTGAGTAAGTTAAAAGCATCATATCAGACAGCTTTAATAACCAGTGCCATTGAGGGACAGTCATCTGTTTACACCGGCCGCATATCATCTCACTTCAACCATCACACAAACTTACAAAGTAGACGTTACTATCTTTCTCTTGCATATGAGCGAAGCACAGAAATGTAAAGTCACCTTGCCTAGGTCCCACGGATAATATGAGGCAGGGCCAAGATTCAAGCCTGGTTGACCCAGTCTCCAAACCCACGGCATCTCACTAACAGGCTACACTACTTCTCCTGGGATGAGGCCAAACAGACAGGGTCTCCAGAGCTAGGTGAGTCCCATAGACAGGCTCAGTCACAATCCTGTTGCTGCTGGTGGTGGGTAAGTCCAGGAAATTCATCCTTCAGAGAATAGTGTCAGGGAGCAAGGGGATCTCTCCATGTCTTCCAGGGTGTCCTGTCTTCCTTGTGAAGGAGGGAGAGGATCCTGTCACATCAGGACTCTGTGCTTCACCCCTTTCTCAGAAAGCTCCTGGGAATGGCAGGGACCCAGTGCGGATATACCAGTTCTCCAGTCCCACCTGCCAACTGCAGGAGCATCAGGTTTGCCCAGTGACCCCCACTAGATGGCTGAGGCCCTTAGCAATGCCTGAATAGAGAATTGAGGAACTGTGATGTCTCTCTCTCTCTCTCCACCTTCTTGTGCACCTGTGTGGCAGGTGCACTGGAGAAGAAAAGAATGAATTTTCCTGGCCTGAGGACAACCTCAGTGAGAACCCAGCTAGGAAAAGCCTGTGAAATACACTCTCACAACAAAATTTGAGGTCACTGGGCTAAGGTATTAGACTGAATATTCTGAAGGCAAGCACAGGGACAACCTCAGAGATTCAGCTGATGTCCCCCACATTGAGGGTCACAGGGTTGGGCCCTCCTGTCCATGTGACTGTCACAGGCATAATGAGATTTCTTGGGTTAGACCAGTAGGGGGACAGTTAAAATAAAGTGGGTCAGAAGACCCTCAGCCTCACTCCTCGAGCATGTTACAGAGGACATTAACAAGGAATATTCAGCCCCTAACAAGATATGCTTAAAAAGTAGATGCTACATTTTATTTAGGTATATAATATAAGCCCTGTATAACATAATACATAGAATCATCTCATGGAATTCTCCATACATCATACAGAGGAATATAATAATTATCCCTGGTTTACAGGTGAGGAGATGCAGGCTCAGAGATAAACAAATTGCCGAAAATCCCCCAGATAATCGACAGTGCAGGCAGGATTTGAACCACTGACCTGAGCTTAACTGCTCTACCATAAACACCCACAACAGATGGTGTTAGGGACTATAGGGAGAGAACAGATGAAACTGGACACCAGCCTGCCCGTATCAAAAGCTCCTGGCTACTCAAAAAGACCCTGTGGGGCTGAGGGCATGGCTAGGTGGCAAACACTTGCCGGTGATGCACAAAAGCCTGGGTTCATTACCCAATGCCACCAAACACATCCAATGCATGTGGTGACTTAGGTTGACCTACATCTGTGTGCAGAAACATGCTGCATGACCATAAGCCCATGTCCCTCTCTTCCCTCCCCCCATATCTTGCTTCTAGCATCTGCTTTCTGAACACATTTTTACAGCATGTTCCTTGATGGTTGCATGCTCCAGATTTGGCAAAGCCCCAATAGGAGATACTCCTGATCCCCAGTGTTGGAACTACGAATCTCTGCACGATCACTCACATCAACTGCATGCAAAGGCTAAGAACATACGTGTGGAAGAGACGGCTACTAAGAGGAATGAGTGTTGAAAGAAAGGAGAGAGGCTCAAGAAACTCGGAGAGCTCAAGAAACTTGAAAAATTCTGGATGCTTATAAATCTTACAGGACTTTTGGGCCCATCCCCTAAATTACAAAAAGTAGTCAACAAGTGTTGAGGGAGAGGAGACTCTCCCCTGTGACTGCCCTCAAATTGTATGGATGACACCAATGAGCCAGTCATTACGCATCTCAGAGTGGACTTCTGGGCGATACATCTCCTGAATTGCCCATTCTCCTATAAGCAGCCTTCATTCATGCTTCTGCAAGACACCCCAGTAAACTCTTTGGGGTTTAGATGTGGGTGGGACTGTTTCCCTAGTCCATAATTGCCCTCTCTATCTGAAGTGAATAGAAATAGTCTCTCCAAGAAAAGTCACAAGTGCAGGATAGAGGTCAGGCTGTGGGGAGACTGTGTGGCTGATCCTCAGACGCCCCTAGAGAGGGACTTCCTACCACAAGCCTTCCATAGATACTGAGATGACACTGTCTACCTGTCATGGTTACTGTAGAGCCCCAAGTCCTATGCTTCTGAAAAATTACACTTTAAAATATTGTAGAATACTCTTACTAGTAGCAATTTCAAAGCTTGTGTGTGTGTGTGTGTGTGTGTGTGTGTGTGTGTGTGTGTGTGTGTGTGTAGGCCAGAGATCAATCTCAAGTGTCATTCCTTAGGTGCTGTCTATCTTGAATTTTGAGGCAGAGTCTCTCATTGGCAGGGATCACTAGCTGGCCAGCAAGCTCCATGAATTTAACTGGCTCTATCTCTCCAGCACTAGGATTACAAGTGCATACCACCAGGCCCAGGTTTTTAAAACATGAGTTCTGGGCTTTGAACTCAGGTCCTTGTGCTTTCCTGGCAAGCACCTTACTAAGCCATCTCCCAAACTCCTGCATCAAGAATTCTGACCTTCAGATGTAGCTGAAGTAGTTGATGATGTAGTATGAGTTAGCATAGGCACCAAGTTATTCATGATTGATGATGACAAAAAAAAATGGGAGCAACTCGATGGTCTATCGCTGGAGAATGATTTAAGAAATTGTGTAAATATATATGACAACATACTCTTCAGACCTAAAAATAAATAAGGAAGCTCTGCCTCTAGGAGTGTGGAGGAAAAATATAGAAACAGGTTGCTAGAACGAATAGCTAAGTACAGAGAAAAAGACAGAGTGTGTATCATGCCACCACTTGTGTCACATGAGAAGAGGATAAAGAATGCCTGTGTTTTCTTGAGTATGTGTAGATGACCTCCACATGGATGTGTAAGAAATTGGTACTTCTGCTTGCTTTCAGAAAGGGACTCGTTGCTTGGAGACAAGACAGACTTCTGCAGCATTCCGTTATGAGCCTTCTTACTTTGGCCACCTATACCAAGATAAATTTATACACATACATAAGTAGGCCGAAGTATACTCATGGTGTTTTTACAAAGACAGTGGAAAGAGCATCAGAAACCCTGAATTTGACTGTTGTTCCTGACACTTCAGAAATTGCTTGATGTTTCTGAGTCTAGATTTCTTCAGTTATGGAAAGTAGGGTTGGAGAGTAATATTGCTTTCCCAAGACTGTCAAGAGGACTGGAGACAAATGTAATGTTCACTATTGTTAATATTTTGGGGTTTTGTTTGTTTTTTTCAGTACTGGGAATCAAACTCAGGACCTTGAGCATGCTAGACAAGCTCTCTGCCATTGAGCCACAGCCACAGCACTAGGATGTTTGGTGAGTACTTGCTGTAAACCAGACCTGGATTGGTGTGTTGTTTTATCAAGTGAGTCCATTAGACCTATTCTCATACCATGTCATGGAAACACAGCAGCATGAAGAACATGGATATTTAATGACTCGGTCTATAGCCTCAAAGTTTCAGGTTCCATGTTGTCATAAGTCTTTAGCAGACATGGCTGTACATGGGACAGAGAACACTACAGAGCTTGGTTGTCTCTCTCTCCCTCCCTCCTTCCCTTTCTCTCTCCCTCCTTCCCTTTCTCTCCCCCTCCTTCCCTTTCTCTCTCTCTCTCTTTCTCTGTGTGTGTGTATTTACGTGTGTGCGTACACATGTGTGTGAAGGTCAGAGGTCAACTCTGGTGTGTCATTCCTAAGGAAGCTTCCACTGGCCTGGAGCTCACCAATTAGGTTAGACTTGACAGTCAATAAGCCCCGGAAGTCTGCCTGTCTACCTCACACCTGCCACACTAAGATTCCAGGCATGGACCACTATATGCAGATACTGGTCTTCAGTTGTATTGTATATTGTGCCTGCTTGAGAAGTGAGAAATAAGCCCACATTGACTAGATCAAACAGACATTGAGTTGGCACAAAAGAAGAGAGGAACATTCTGGACATGTGGTGTGAGAATGCGGAGCCAGAAGTAAACCCAGAGGGCAAGGAACCAAAATGGTTAAGGAATGGTGAGAGGAGAAAGAGAGAGGGTCTGAGGGGGAATGAGAGTCTCCGAAGCCTCCACGGCCCTGTGATGAGGAGCCTGGAATGCCGTCCATATGCAGTGAGAAACAAGGAAGATTCTACTTCTCAAGGCACTGTAGAGCGTCAGACAGGAAAACAAGCTCAGACAACTCCGCTTCTGATTCCGGCTCTACCATTTCCTTACGGCGTGCCTCCAGCTCTTTGTCTCCCCATAAAGAGGTAAACTGTGCTTCTGGAAAAGCTGCTTTGACATCTCAGTGCACCAGAGAAAGAGCCCACAGCTCAGGCCCTCTCAAAGGATGACTTCACCAGAGCACCATGATAAAGGCAGTATACAGTGGTTTGTTGATATCAATAGAAAATTGGTTTTAGAATCCATTCCGTCTTTATTCCAATATCCATGGTCCCTTATAGAAAATGGCATAGTCGGGGTGGAGAGCTGACCCAATTGGTGGAGTATTTGTTATGCAAGATGAGTTCCTGATTTTGGATTTCCAGCCCTCACATAAAAAGCTAGGTGCAGCACACATCTGTTATCCTAATGCTGGGGGTGGTGATGGAGACAGGTGATTCCTGAGAGCTCATTGACCAGCCAGCGCAGACAAATCCGTGAGCTCAGGCTTAGGGAGGAAGCCTGTCTCAACAGATGAGGCAGTGACCTTCTCACCAAAGCTCAGGGATCATTGCAGAAGAGGAGGCAGTAAGACTGTGAGAGCCAGGGTTAGGAAGGACTGGAAAGAAGCAGCGTCTTCAGGACAGGACAGGACAGTGGCCCTCACTCATGTGTTCACAGCAGCCGTGGTTGCCTGCTCAAGATCAGTGTCATCAACATTCCAGGATGGAAGGGGAAGGGTCACAGGTCCTCACTGCTAACTGAGGAGCTATTGCCAGTTGATGGCTTCTGGGGTAAAAGTAGGTTATCTTTAATGGTATGGCCCCTGGTCGTTCAACCACGCCCTGACAGTTGATTTCACAGATACGAGTATATGAGCTACACGAATTGAACTCAGTGAGGACTCAAAGTTGGGAGGGTTAAGGTAGACGGAAGGAGGGAGGGTAGTAGGGTGTTAAACGTAATCAAAGTACACTGTGCACATGTATGAAAATATTATATTTTTAAAGCTAAGGTAGAAAGCAACTGAGGAAAAAATACCTATAGCAACCTCCACACACCTGTGTGCACACATGTGAAAACATACACAGACACACATAGTACATCCACAATGCATACATGCACAAAGATAAAAATAAGATGAAATTTTAAAAGAAAATAGGATACTATAGGAATGTGCCATCCAAATGCTCTTGCACGGCTTAAATCCCTTTTCGTCACGTAAGTTACCTCACAGAACACCACGCTCTGTAGTGGACTGATGGTGACAGGAAAAACCGTTGCCAGTGCTCTCAGCACAGACATAATTTTTCTCTTCAGTATTTCTGATCTGCAGTTGGTTAGGTCCACAGACGTGAATGGCCAGCTCTTTCTGAGCTGCTTAGTGCTCTAGATGGAGAATGACCGAATCTGGCCCACTCCCTGTTTTTTGTTTTTTTACAAATTAAGAACATTGTAATATCTTTTAATCACTTTGTTTTTTCTTAGACAGGGTTTCTCTGTGTAAAGCTGGCTGTCCTGGACTCACTCTGTAGACCAGGCTGGCCTCGAACTCATAGAGATCTGACTGCCTCTGCCTCCAGAGTGCTGGGATTAAAGGTGTGAGCCCCCACAGTTGACTTTTAAACACATTTTAAAATCACATTTGTTTATTTTGTGTATGTGCACTTGCATGCACTCGTACACACACACACACACACACACACACACACACACACAAGGGAGTGTGCCACAGCATGTGTAGGGAGGTCAAAGACTGGCTCGCAGGAGTCATTTTTCTTCTTGGACCTTGTAAGGTCCAGGGATCAAGCCTCCACAGAAAGCACCCTCAACGCTGAACCATCTCACTGGCCCTAAATTGTCTTGTCTTGTCTTGTCTTTCTTTCTTTCTTTCTTTCTTTCTTTCTTTCTTTCTTTCTTTCTTTCTTTCTTTCTTTCTTTCTTTCTCTTTCCTCCCTCCCTCCCTCCCTCCCTCCTTCCTTCCTTCCTAACTTCCTTTCTGTTTTTTAGGTCAAATGCAAAACTGTATTTCATGATGGATCTTTATGATGTCTCCTGCATCGGCCATGACAACTGTTCTCTGCTATATTTAAGAGGTTTTCTCGGCTGTGATGTCAGCTCTACGGTTCTCGCATTCTGGGACCCTTTATGGTAAGAGCAGAGGATGACTTCAGGCACTGCTGACTGTCCGACTGATGACATGGCAGATCTGTAATGCTGGCGCTCTCCATGCTAACCCTGTGCAGTGATATAAATAGAAGTCGGCAGTCATCAGGAGGTACTCCCAAGCTGAGGTCATCGTCCCTGGCAGCATCACGGCAGGCCCAGGCAAGTGCTAGGACAGTAGAGCATGAAGTAGGACTTGAGAGGGAAGCCGGAACATGGCATGAAGAACATCTGTGAAAAAGCTAGACCAACCTGGGTTGTCCAAGCATACTGGGTGTTACAGTTTGGATCCAGACCATGCCTCACCGGATCATGCTTTCAATTCCTGCTGTCCATCTGGTGCCCTTTGTTATGGGGGACTATGGAGCTTTCAGCGGTTGGAGTCTAGCTGGCAGAAAGTGGACACTTGGAGCAGGCCTTTGAAGGTTTTTCTCTTCCCTGGATCTGACTGTGCTGTTCCCTGACGATTGTATGAGCAGCCTTTGCCAAATTCTCTGACTGCCACGAACTCTACCACACTGTCCCCACCATGACGACCCTTTGAAACCAGGAGTCAAAGTCACTCTTCCTACCCCTCAGCTGTTTGGGTCACAGTGATGTGAAAGTAATTATTGCAGGAGGAACCATAGATCAGGCTGCCACTGGGCACCAGGGGTTGCTTTGGGCTTATGTAAATTGTGTCACATAGTTCCTTATGGTCAACACAGTGTAGTAGTGGCTACTGTTATCTCTGATTAAAAGAGGACAAAGAGGAGCAGAAAGGTTAAGTAACTTGCCCAGTGCAGTACGACAAGTAATCTCATTCCAAATCTGGGCAGAGAGCTCTTGAATTTGACCTCAGTACTTTCCTGTGTAGGTGTGCTGACCCAGGGAAGATGCAAAAACCAAGATAACTTAGCAACAATATTGAGGCCCCTAGGCACGGAAAGGTCTGTATACTAGACATCGTTTACTATGCAGTGATCTGTCTGTTGTTTTCTTAGTCGTGTGCAGCCCTACCATACCTGCCAATCTGCATGTACTGTGAGTGTTCAACACCAACACGCACTAATGGTGAGCTCTCACGGTACACACTGAGCACATTTACATGGGCTCTAGGTGGAACACCCAGCCCAGAGAGCCCGATCCTCTCCAGCTCCTAGTAACACTGCATCGCCTCATCTTTTCCACTTAAAGCCAGCCAAGCCAGACACGGTGGCTCATGCTGCTAATTCCAGCACTCAGGAGGCTAAAACGGAAGGATCAGAAGGTTGAACACAGTACGAGACACACCATGAGACTCAGTAACAAGATCAAAAAATAAATATTTTATTGGAAATTTTTTTCATGCACTAGATCATGTTTGATCATGTTTTCCCTCCCCGATTCCTCCCAGGTTCTCCCCCACCTCTCTACCCACCCCAATTTTATATTCTTTGTCCCTCTTTCTCTTTTGAAAACAAACAACAAAAATTAAAAACACACACACAAAATCCCACAACGATGGAAATCAAAATAAACAAGAAAAAAGATCAATCAGTCAAAAACAAACAAACAAAGCAAAATGAGACAGAAAGTCTACAAAAATACCAGGGTGTGGGGACCTATAGTTAATATACCCAGTGAGACTCCATTGGAGAAAACTGGTTTTTCCTTTGCTGGTTGGTATCAAGTGCAGATAACTTCCTGGTTAGGGATAGGAGACCGTGTTCGCTTCCCCTCCTCTGGGCTGGGACCCTGTCTGGCTTGCACCTGCGCAGGTCCTGTGCATGCTGCCACAGTCTCTGTGAGTTCATCTGTGCCTCAGTAGTGCCTGTTGTGTCTGGAAGGCAGTTTCCTTGATGTCACCCACCGCCTCCGGCTCTTACACTCTTTCTGCCTCCACTTCTGCATAGATCCCTGAAAGCTGAGGGAGGGATTCGACGAAGATAACCTATTTAGAACTGAGTGCTCCAAAGGCTCTCACTCTCCAGTGTCCAGTTGTGAGTTAAAAACATAAAAACTAACCACGTACTATGAGCACTGTGTGAGAAACAGAAACCAGACACAATGTGAATAATAACACTTATTATTTATTAAACCTTAGGGACCTTCAACTTGATCCTCTCAATGGTTCTGGAAGAAGCAAGGTATTAGGCTCTATCATCCTTATCTTTCACATGGGAAACAGAGAGTGGAAGAGTTGAAGTACATACCGAAGGCTCCCAGAAAGAAAATGACTGAGTCAGTATAAACATATCACTCTAAACCCCTGTGCCATTATATCACAAAGACTGCCCTGAGAATCATAAGGGATATCCCAGGACCAATTCAGTTTAATAGATTATATATGTGTGCACAATGTTCTATTAAGACTTGGAAATCCAATGATTGAAATGGTCTTTGTCCAATGGAATGCAGAGTTCAATGAGGTAAACTACAGAATATATTCATCCAGCCATTACTGAGCATCTGCTATATCCCAGAGACAGATACAAGTCTCAGTGTTTCAGGGTGGTGAGATAGCCCTATGGTTAAAAGTGCCTGCTGGAAAGACTGACAGCCTGATTTCAATCCCCAAATCCACATGGTGGGAGGAGAAAACTGACTCCTGCAGGTTGTCCTCTGACCTCCACATATACTCCCCTCCACCAATCACACACACACACACACACACACACACACACACACACACACACACACATACACACACACACAAAACAAGCAAAGGAGAGAAAAAAAGGAAGGAAGGAAGGAAGGAAGGAAGGAAGGAAGGAAGGAAGGAAGAAAGAAAGAAAGAAAGAAAGAAAGAAAGAAAGAAAGAAAGAAAGAAAGAAAGAAAGAAAGAAAGAAAAGAAGGAAGGAAGAAGAGGGGGAAAGAGAAGTCTAAGTGTTTGGTGAATAGAAAAGGCAGAAGTCTTACCTTCTTAAGATCCAAGCATGCCAAGACAAATGGAGTTAATTGTTCTTGGCAGAAAGTGGTCAGTTGAAAGGGATCACACCCTCACTCCTAACCAGGACATGCTAACTGTCCTCTGATTTCTCACATCAACAGAAAATCAGATTCAAGTTTCTCTTCATAATCACCACCCAGGAGCTGCCACCCTCCAGGAGACTGGCACATGGTGCTGTGTAGCTGATCTCCCACTGTGCTGAACCCCAAGAGGTTCTGCCCTGATCACAAAGGGAGATCATGATGTTCTCCTCACAGCTGCTCCTGAGGAGATATATTTCAATTCACCCCAGTTTCAAGAGGAACTGTGTGGGCAAGCCACATTTCGTCACAAGGGAAAGGGACAGAAGGAGAGTTGAAGGCAACATGAAGATGCTAAATGTCTGCTCCAAATATTTGGGAATAAGGAGATACTTTTTTTTAATTAAGTACCTCAGAACTGGGAGGAGGAAGGGTGTAGTTGGAAATGTTCAAATGAATCAACAGGTTTCCTGTCTCCTGCCCAGGAAGAGTGATCTGCCCCCCTCAAACCATGGGAATCATATGACATCTGTGTCTAGAGAATCCCCATAAATGGACTGCTTCCAAGAGAACATCTTCCTCACAGTGTTGGTATAGACGGTGCATTTGCTCTCAAGCTCTGGTGCCCCCTTCTCTCGGGCTGGGCTTCAAACCTCAGAGGAGCCAACATGTAGTAGCTGGCCCCGTGTGCCCCAAGCTGTTATGGCTACCCTCCTGCCAGGGAGCACACATCCCACAGCAACACAAAGTTTCCTCTTGAAAATGAGTCATATTGGAGAAAAAGCATTCAGTAAATACAGAAGTAGGCAACGCTGCTGGGAAAACACAGAGCTGTGGCTGTATTCATCGGCTAAAGTTCAGAAGCCCAGATACGGTCCGTTTACATCGTTTTCAAGTTTGAGGTAGAGAAACGAGCACCTAGAAAGTTGGTTCCCTAAGGACACGGCAGGCACACCCTCTGACTACCTTATTCAAAGATCATTCACCTGCTTCATATTTGAGAGCTTCAAACGTTCATGAAAGAAGTGGGATTAGAGGTTGGCGATGAAGCTTAGAAATTCTGTGTCAGCCCTCATGGGAACACTTTCTTTGGTTTTTTTTTTTTTTTATCTCTCTGAAAAAGAGATGACTTGTAACCCTTTAGGGACCCAAGGTACATCAAAAGCAGTCATCTCAGTGAGGCTGTCCCCACGGTGACCCTGTGGAAGAGAAGCTGAGCAGCTCTCATAAGGCAATAGGCGTAATGACCATCCCAAAGGCTCTATGTGTTAGCAATAATCCTAGGAAATGGATTCCTAATACCATCATTTAAGGATTCTGCATGCTAGATGCAACTACAAACCCTGAACATTATCTGTAAAATAAACTCTGAGAGACTTCAAAGGTGAAGAAAGAAAGAACAGCAGTGAAGGACCTTAGGACCTAAAGAACAACGAGGTACAGGGACCCCCACCCCTGATTTTTTAATAAGCCTTGAATATCTATAAATATGAAGAGGAACATAAAAAAAAGTCCCAGTAAAAGTTAATCAAACTTTGCTTTTTCCAGCCACAGGACAAGGCTCTTTTAGACAATGACCTCAACTACACAGTCAAATTTGAAACATTTTAATAACATATAGAAGTTAAGAGATAATACAATTAAAATAATAACTATAAAGAAATACATACTATAGGAATGTTCTAATGGTTATGGAAAATTTTCAATGTTGAGATTGTTTTTCTTAATATTTGTGTCTGTAGTTTCTGTTCATTGTAACAGTACTTATAATAACCAAAACATAGAGCAACCTATGTTGGCTATCAGAAAACAGATGGAGGAAATGTATGTGTCCACAATGTAATGTGATTCATACATTAAAAAAGAATGAAATTCTATTATTTGTGACAATAGGGATAAACAAGAGAACACTGTGTTAAGTGAAATAACCCAGGCACAAAACTATCGCATGATTTTCCTCATATATGGACTCTTAAAGGTTTATCTTACAGAGGTAGACAATCAAATGCTGGCTATCAGAAGTTACAGTGATAATCAGCTCTCAGGCTTTTGGCTAAGATCAAGTGCAGAGTAACAGTGCTTGCAAAGAGGAAATGTGGGGAGTTACTTGTCAAAGGATTATAATCATAGTTAAGAGGGAAGTTCTCAAGGCAGTGATAAAGTTAATTCTTTAACAACACCAAGAAAAAAAGCAGGTGGCATCACGTATCTATAATACCAGCCTTCTCAAGGCTGAGGCAGAGGGATTCCAAGTTTAAAAACAACCTGGCCTGCACAGTAAAACTCTGGCTCAAAGATAACAAACAAACAAAAAAGCCTAACTGTGCACACACACTCACAAGGATAATTGCATGCATTACTGCGTTTGTTAACTAGCTACATTTAACCATTCTATGATTTACATGTGCTTCAAGACATGTATGTGATAGAGCCATGCAATTTTATCCAACAATATAAGAAATGTTGAGTGAATCTAGATAGGATTATTGTGTGTGCACCGAAAATCAGGGTAGCAAGAGCCAATGAAATGAAAATGTAACTGGACAAATTCATAATGCTATTGGAAGACTTCAGCAACATCATTTCAGCAATCGTGTTTTCAAACTAACTAGAGAAAAGGCAACTCAGTATCATGATCAATCAACAAACAGGACTGAATAGACATTTGTAGACTGTCTCTCTCACATTTTTAGTGTTCGTGAAGCATATAGTAAGGTGAGCTACATAATGAGCTACAAAACAGACGTTAACAAAGTTTAAAAAAATGAAAACCATGCATAATGTATTCCCCAACCACAGTGGAGTCAGACTAGAAACCATTACAGTAAGGTAACTGAATAACTGCTGAACACTTCAAAACAAAATGTTTTTCTACAGATCCCATGGATCAAAGGAGAAGTTTAAAAGAAATACAGATTAACACTTAAAGTACCAAACTGTGAGATACGTCTAAAATAGTGCTGAAGGCAAGTTTATAACATTGGATACATAATTTAAAAAAAAAAAGAAAGAGTCAAATTAAAATTTTAAGGTCTTTTCATATCAAAATCCTAGGACAACGTAAGATAAACAAAGCGAGAAATAACTGTGTTTTATTGCAGAACCAGCAAATTAATAAAATTCCGACCAGAAGGTCATAAGAAAAAAATGGAACAATAATTCTAGAATCATGAAATTAACAAACTAATAAAGCTAAAAAAGCAAAAAGAAAAAAAAAGAGAGGATACAAATTACCACTGTATCAGGAATAAGAGAAAGTCCCACTGTGGAGTCAGAAGACATCAAAAGGTACTCACATGAGCTCTGGAGGAACGCTACCGTACTTGAGCACGGCTCTGGAAGGCCTTTCCCTTCTCCCCTGTTTCCTCTGCTTTGCTAAAAACCGTTCGATTACATTCCTAAAGCTAGCCCCCCCAAGGTCCATCCCCATAGATAGATAGATAGATAGATAGATAGATAGATAGATAGATAGATA
>NW_026596079.1:19158497-19161362 GCF_907164565.1 Psammomys obesus | reverse complement strand
AGATAGATAGATAGATAGATAGATAGATAGATAGATAGATAGATAGACAGACAGATGACCACGTCCTCCCCCTCCTGAGGCTGACTACCAAAGCCAGAGTTTCTCACTTTTACCTTTATAAACCTCCATTTGCCTATGGGCCACTTCTGTTTCCTCTCTATCCAGAGGCAGTCCTTTATGAAGTCCCTTACCCTTCTCCCTTGCCCCCTTTCTCCCCTCTCCTTTGTTCCCTTCCCCTTTCCCCTTTTCCTCTTTCTCCTGTCTTAATCCTTTATCCCTTCCCTATGTCCCTCTGGGGTAAATAAATTTCCTTTGGGCTGAGAACAAGATCTTGGAGTGTATTGAGCCGACTTCTGAAGTTCCTTTCAAGTGAAACAAACAGCAACGAAGCAACTCGCCGAATGAGTTTCTTTAAAAACATAAGCCAGTCGCCACTGTTCTTCTATCATAAAATAGCTTGAATACCTGTATAGTTTTCAAGAAAATTGAATATACAATTTTAAAACTTTTTAAAAAGAAGAACTTGAATTTGCAGGTGTACAGGTCCTCACTGGAGAATTTACCAAATGCTTACAGAGAAACTAGAATAATTCTGTACAATGTCTCTCGGAAAAAGAGAGAGGACAATTCCCTGTTCATTTGATGAAGCTCATGTCATACCAACCCCATAACAGAGACCCTACTGAAAATTAAACCCCTAGGGCCATGGATGTGGCTCAGTCAGTAGAAGTAGCTCTTGCCGCACAAGTTTGAAAACCTGAGTTCTACTCCTCAATCCAACAGCAGAAGGAAGGAACTACTCATGAAAGCAGTCCTCTGGCCTACACGCGTGCGATAGGGCATGCACACCCTCCCTGCCACAGTGCCGGCATATACACAACAACAACAATGCTAAAGTAACTGTACTGGCTGCTTGTGTGTGTCAACTTGACAAAAGCTAGAGTCATCAGAGAGGAAGGAGCCTCCATAAGATCCAGCTGTAGGCTGTTGTTTTGTTCTGACGACAGTGTCCTTTGTTTTACAGGAACTTTTCAGTTTCATGAAGTCCCATTTATTGACTGTTGATCTTAGAGCCTGTGCTGTTGGTGTTCTGTTCAGGAAGTTCCCTCCTGTGCCAATGAGCTCAAGGCTCTTTCCAACTTTTTCTTCCAACAGGTTTAGTGTGTCTGGTTTTATGTTGAGGTCTTTGATCCACTTGGATTTCAGTGCAGGGTGATAAGTATGGATCTATTTGCATTTTTCAGATAACCTAGAACCCCTGCACAGATGTAGCCCATGGCAGCTAACTTTCCAAATGGGCCTCCTAGTAAGGGGAACAGGGACTGTCTCTGACATGAACTCAGTAGCTGGCTCTTTGATCACTTTCCCCTGAGTGGGGAACAGACTTACCAGACCACAGAGGAAGACAATGTAGCCAGTCCTGATGAGACCTGATAGCCTAGAGTCAGATGGAAGGGGAGGAGGACCTCCCCTATCAGTGGACTGGGGAAGGGGCATGGGAGGAGATGAGGAAGGGAAGGAGGGTGAGGTTGGGAGGGGACGAGGGTGGGGGTTACAGCTGGGATACAAACTGAATAAATGGTAATAAATAAAAATTATATTAAAAATAAACAAAAAAAATCCAGCTGCAAGGCATTTTCCCAACTAGTCATCAGTGGGGAAGGACCCAGCCCACTATGGGTGGTGCCAACCCTGGGCTGGAGGTCTTGGATTCTGTAAGAAAATGGGCTAAACAAGCCATGTGATACAAGCCAGTAAGCAGTACCTACCCCCACCCACCCCGATAGCTTCCGCATCAGCTCCTTCCTCCAGGATTCTGCCCCGTTTGTGTTCCCGCCCTGACTTTCTTCAATAATGAACAGCAATATGAAAGCATAGATGAATAAACACCTTTACTCCCCAAGCTGCCTTTTGGTCATGGTGTTTTGTTGCAGCAATAAAAATCCCAAGACAGTAATTCGGTGAAGAAAAAAAATGGCATATGGCAATTTGAACAAATTTTCACCTAGGATGGGGAACTACTCTCATACTAAAAAGAAAAATTAACTCAAAATAAGCCACAGGAAAACACAAATCATAACAGTATCAGAATAAGACATGAGGGATAACGTCTGAGACCTACGGCTAAACAAAGAATTCATAGACTCAACATTAAAAGTGATCCACAAAGAAAAATAAATAAATAAACATTACATCTCATCAAAAATAAAAACTAGCCAGGCACAGTGGCGCATGCCTGTAGTCCAAGCACTCAGAGGAAGAGGCAGGCCTCTGTGAGGTCAAAGCCAGCATGCTCTACAAAGTGAGTCCAGGACAGCCAAGGCTACATTAATAATAATAATAATAATAATAATAATAATAATAATAATAATAATTAATAATAATAATAATAAATTAAAAAATAAAAACTTTATTTTGTGAAACACCTTATCCAGAATATGGAACACCCAACTACAGAATGAGGCAGTGTTTGCAGATAGCATATGGAAGAGGAATAATATCCAGAATATATAAAGCACTCTAAAAATGTTGTAATATAAAAATAAACTACACAATAAGAAAATAAAATTTTTCATACAAGGCTAATAAGCATGGCAAGAGTGTTCGATATCAGCTATTAAAAATGTAAACTGAAGCCACAATGAGCTATCACAGCATACCTATCAGAAAGGCTGAAATAAAACATATGTTCATCACTGTTCTCTGTTCCTTTCTGACCAAAATCAACTTAGGGAAGAAAGGGGTTAATTTCAGCTTAGACTTTGAAGTCATAGTCTATCACTGTGGGAAGTCAAAGCGGAAATTTGAAGCAGAAACCAGAAAAGAAAAGAAAAGAAAAGAAAAGAAAAGAAAAGAAAAGAAAAG
>NW_026596079.1:19152862-19158487 GCF_907164565.1 Psammomys obesus | reverse complement strand
AGAAAAGAAAAGAAAAGAAAAGAAAAGAAAAGAAAAGAAAAGAAAAGAAAAGAAAAGAAAAGAAAAGAAAAGACCAGTTCTGGATGGATTGCTCATTGCCTTATGCTTTGCTAGATTTCTAACATAGTCCAGAAGCCCAGAAGCATCAGCCCAAGGAATATTACTTCCCGTGGTGGGCTGACTCTCCTACATCAACTAACAACCAAGACAGTACCCAACAGTCATGCCCATGGACCTAGCTGATCTGGATAATACATCAAACCAGGCTTTCCTCTCAGACAACAAGGCTGTGTCAAGCTGTCATTGAAAGTTAACCAGGACAGTCACTGGAAACTAATTATGACACAGACAAGATGGACTACCCAAATATTGCTGTCTAGTTTGAAAAAAATAGTTGGGCACCCTCTTACAAAACATGAAGTTACTCTGCGAACAAGCCATTGCTTACCCTTTGTCATATAAAAATGTGTCCACAAACATTTGTCACCTCTTTATGCATAATATCCAAAATAGAAAAACAACTCAGATCTCCTCCATCACACTAAGTCCATATCAAAGAAGAAACAAACCATTGGCACATAGAACAACTGGAATGAAAGCACAGAGTGTGATTCTGGATGGAAAGGGTCAATCCCAGGCCGTGGGTTGCATACCTCCATTTACGGATGGTTCTTGAAGTGATGAAATGAACAGATCTACAGTTTCCAGGTGGTTGAAGAGGACATTGATGAAAGAGACAGGAGTGGGACTATAAAAAGGCTCCCCCCAGGGACCTTCTGTTCTGACTCCACGAACATCTCAAAGAACAACGTTGAAAAACTACCAAAGAAACCATTAAACTCCGTAGACATAAAAAGTACATGGAAAAGCTGATAAATTCCAAATAAAGCTTGTGTCTGTATGGCAGCAACACTCTTTTGCAACTTCTGCAAGCTTGCTGTCATCAGCGGTGAGGGGGAATGCAAGCAAGATCTCTGGGTACTACTTTTTTGGGGACTTCTTGCCATCCCGGTTATTCCTGGATCAAAATTTGTGATTTTCGTGTCTGCATGTGTGTGAGTGTGTTTGGTGTATATGCACACGTGTGTTTGAGTGTGCATGCCCTTGTGTGCATGTGGAGACCAGAGCAAAACATCAAGTGTTTTTCTCTATCGTTTTGCACCTAATTTTTTGAGGCAGAGTCTCTCACTGAACTTGAAGATTGCTGTTTTGGCTGGGCTGGCTGTACAGCAAGCTCCAGATCCATCTGTCTCTGCTTCCAACACAGCATTGCAGACCACCATGCCCAGATTCATGTCGGCATGGGTATTTGAGCTAAAGTCCTCTTCCTTACACAGCAAGTGCTCTTACCTAATAAGCCATCTTCCAGCTTCTGAAATTTGTAATTTTAAAACAACATTTAAGACTTTTATTTTCTTATTGTCAGTCAATTCTGCTCCTCATATCTCTCTCTCTCTCTCTCTCTCTCTCTCTCTCTCTCTCTCTCTCTCTCAATAGGGTCTCATGTAGCTCATCCTGACCTCCACCTACTTCTGTCCTCTGAGTGCTAGAATCACCAAAGATGTCACCATGCCTAGCTACCGTCAATCAATTCTTAAAAGATCACAGAAAAGTTTCGATTCTGGTACCTGGGTGTCAACATAATCCCCATGAAGCTACATGCACTGCCCTTGGAAGAACGGATTCTGCTACGTGTTTATCAGGTAAGAATCAAAGCGTGTGACTCAGACTTAAAATTTTAACCACTTTAAGGGTTTGGAAGTCTGGCATGGGTCTCAAAGGCCCAAACCAAGGTTTTGGCAGGTCTGCCCTTTGATAGGCACACCAGTGAAGAGTGTTGGTTTTCTTCCCTCTTTTTATTTCTAGAGGCCATGGACATCCCTGAGACCTTACTTCTATTACCTGTAATCTTTTTATCTCCTTACAAATAAATTTGCATGGGCATTAACCCACCCTGATGTTACGGGATAATGTCCCATCTAAAGATGCTTAACCACATCTTTAAAGTCCCCTTTGCCATGCACAGTAACACCCACAGGTGCCAGGGATTAGAATGTAGACCACCCCATGGTGGGGGCATTGTTCTGTTCTCAGATCACAAATGGTTCTTTGGGTCAACCCACACTCCCCCTCCTAGCACAGGTTACTACTATCTGAGCATAAGCCACTGCGTTATCATGCCTTTGACATTAGGTTCCTAGAGAAGCAGAATCACTAGAATGCAGGCATTATACAAGGGGGTTCACTGGATTTGATCCCATGATAGGGAATGGATGACCCATGTGGCTGCTCCATCTAAGAAGTTGGATCCAAGAAGCTGGATGCAGCGGTTGGAATCAGTGCTTAAGTCTGGGAGCTCCCTGGAGAACTTGCTTGCACTGAATCCACGTGGGAAGGCTGACAAAGCTGGAGTCTGACACCAGCTGATGATGGCAGCAGTGACAGAAAGAAAGGGACTTGCTGGCACTCACACACCAGCTTCATTTTCATCCAGGCTACGTTGGTGGAAGGTGCCGCCCACATTCAAGGCAGGCTCCTCTGCTCAGTCACTGTGTGGCCTGTGAGGCCTCTCTGAAAATGCCCCCAGAAACACTAGAACCTTTCACCATTCCTGGACAACTATTCATTCGGTCAGGTTGACAGTTATGACTAACCATAACGCTCAGTATTTCTTGGCTCTGCTCAAAAAGTCTTGTCCATCCATTATCAAGACCCAGTACCCAGAAGCGAGTCAGCAGCCGGAGAACTCTGGAATCAACTGGAATCATCATCACTTCCAAGTTGATGACAGTTACCGGATGGGGCCGCAGCTAGCCCTGCTGATACTTGCACCTGTTCAGAATTTCTCCCTGCTTTCAGAGGTGACCTCGCAGCGTGGCATCCTCCAGGGAGTCGGGTTCCTTACAGGGTGGCTGCAGACTCTGAACCCCAGTTGTCTCAACAGACAAGGTGCCCCTTCTTTTCCTAGTCTTGAAATTCACTTAGAACTATTTCTGCCACACACTATTGGTCAAAGTGCTTGTAAACTCATCCAGGTTTAGAACAGGGGGAATAGGAGAAGGCTAGATCATTTTACAAAGCAGGAATTGGGCTAGGGCATGGGCTCTACCTCTCTGTCGCACTAGGCAGCCACTTTTCCCTGGGGCTCAGAATCCTACTCAAGTATGGCAACAAGCGCTGTGACCTCTGATCACACATCTTTATGATCATCCAGGCATCAGGAACATGAGTACTGTGTGGCTCTCCCTGAGGAAATGTGAACAGATATGTACTTGCCCTTACTAAGGGGCCAGTGAGAAAACAAAGAAACCACTTCACCTGAGTGTAGTTGCATGAATCTATGAGTTTACTGGGGTTACTTCTAGGAGCATAAGTGAAGGGTTAGTTAAAAAGCATAATTAACTATTGTTACACACAGACACACACTCCTAAATATGTAAATACACCCTGCTGAGTCTGTATATTATTTGTATGTGTATGATTTCAGGGCTGAAATAACCAAATCTGAAGCAACAATTAAAGATATAAAGGCTATAAATTTGAGAGATACACAGGAAGGGTTGGAGGAAGAAAAGAGAGAAGAAAATAATTTCAATATCAAAAACTATATATACGTAAACCTGCAAATATATATATATATATATATCCATATATATACATACACACACACATATAGCATAACAGACCCCCAAACAGTTGCTTTATTGGAAATCCCAGCCCAGGGTGGACCATGACCCATGGAAGCTGTGTTTCTGGACTTTACAGCCCAGCTTGCAGGCAGCTCTGAGGAACTTAACTCCAGCAACCACTGTTTATCTGTATGTGATAAATATTGTCTAAGAGCATTCATCTGCTTAGAATCCAGACCTGTGCACGACTCCTCAACATAAGTTTATCATTTTGTTAAGAAAGAATTGATACCAAGAAAAGATTTGACCCGGAAGAGTAGCTGGCCCAAGCAGCATAGAGCAAGAGGCCCTTTATCTCTTGTGCTGGATTGACCTGTGATCTCTGAACAGCACATTCTGTGGAGTTTGGCAAGGAGAGGCATAGTATCTATCCATGTGTGTAGATGATGACACAGAAAAATTACCTCCCATTTCACAAATCTATTGCTGTAAAATGAACCACCCAAAGACTTGGAAGTGTTAAATAACGACCATTTCACCATCTCCCAACCCTGCAAGTGGGGTGGGTAGGGCTGGGAGGTTGTGCAAGGGAAGGAAAGATTGACAGAAGGCTCCTTGAGAGGCTATCGTACTTACCAAAGCTTCCTCTTCAGAAAACGTTTTCATTACATTTTACTTCTTTGCTTTTGTTTGTTTATGTGTACATGCTCATGGGCATGCTACAGTGTGCACATAAAGGCCAGGAGACAAGTTTCAGCAGTAGGCTCTCTCATTCCACCATGTGTCCCAGGAATCACAGGTCGTCAGGCAAGGCTGCAGATGTCTTGACTCATGGAGCCATCTTGCCAGGCAACTTTCACTGTTTGCTAGCAAGTAAAGAATTTTTACTCTTGAGTCATGTGTGTATTTCAACCAAACAAATATTTATCTAGGAATTTATCCTAAGAAAATAATTGGAATGATTTTGAAAAGTAGCACAAGATTTTCCATTGGAAACAACTGTAGTTACCTAATGCCCAATAGTGGAAAACCAGATAATCCCACGTGGGTGAGGGCGGTATTATAGGAGCCTCTGCCAAGGAACCATGTTGAATTACATTTAAATTCATCTCACTTAATAGCTAGATGATCTTGAGCAAGGTACCTAAGCTTGTGAAATCTGTTTCTCTACCAAATGAAAAGAGGGTTAAAAATGACGCATGTAAAATCAACAGTTCTGACTGACGTTATTGCTAGTTCTGCTGCGTTAGTGAAAATATTTCTGGTCGTCCACATCCCCGCGCATATGCCGCTTTCATGTACCCATGTGGCTAACATTTTTATTGGTTTTGACCAATGAGCTGTGAGTGAAAATGACATATGTTACCTCCCAGCCAAACATTTAATTGTCTATGAAAGATCTTTTCCCTATTGCACAACAGTTGGCAAAGTTTTATGAACTCCGTAATTGCTTTTTCAGCCTGAGTGTCTATGGTGATATGTCCTCTTGCTGATCCTTTGTGCACATACTGTTGTAAGGGCAAAAAGTAGGTCCCTGTGATTATTAGTTACGAAGACCAAAGGGCTATTTGTTACTACAACATAAACTGGACTGTTGTGACTGACGCAACACTGTTGTTTAACCTTGCCATAAACATTACTCTGACACCACTGAGAACAGCATATAAAAAGTACATGAGCCAGATTCATGGCACACATCTGCAAACCAGCAGTTGGACAACTGCGGCAGGAAGATTGTGAGTTCAAGACCAGCCTGAGTCACAAAAAGAAAGCATACAAAATTTTAATGACAAAACACAGTTAGGAGATCCATTCATCCTGGATAATTTCTTAACCTCACAGTTACTCGAAATACTGTTGCAACTTCTACATATTCATTTCATCACTCATTCAATTATCAACTCAAGAGAGCATTTCTTCCTATCCTTTTGCCCAACTTTACCAGCCGCGTGTGTGTGTGTGTGTGTGTGTGTGTGTGTGTGTGTGTGTGTGTGTG
>NW_026596079.1:19146075-19152852 GCF_907164565.1 Psammomys obesus | reverse complement strand
TGTGTGTGTGTGTGTGTGTGTGTGTGTGTGTGTGTGTGTGTGTGTGTAGGGGTGTGTGGTGGTGAGTGGGTGTGGGAAAACATGGTATGTGTTGAATTGGTTGTAATTATACAGAGGAAATATTGGAATTTACATCCCATGGGGGGAAAAAAAGGACTATTATATAGTAACATATTGTCTTGATCAAATAGTTTAAACTCTGCAAGCTCAGCATGGAAAGCACTGTAAGAAGCAAAGTAAACACTTAAAAAAAAACTTAATAATAGGCTCCGTGGTTAAGAGCACTTGATCTGCCCGAAACTGTGGCACACACCTGTAATCCCAGCACTCAGGGAGGCAGAGGCAGGTGGACCTCTGTGAGTATGAGGCCAGCCTGGTCTACAAAGTGAGTGCAGGACAGCCAAGGCTACACAGAGAAACCCTGTCTCCGACAAAACAAACAACCAAAAAGCACTTAATCTCTTCTAGAGGACCCAGGTTCAAATTCCCGCACCCACATGGCAGCTTACAACATCCTGTAACTCCGGTTCCAGGTGAGTCAACACAAGGTGATTCTGACACCCCCACACAGACATACATGCCGGCAGAACGCCAGTGCACATAAAACAATGAGGATGAAAATCAACTAACCATTTTTTAAAATGTAAACAGCCACATGTGGAAAACGTTTACGGTATTTTATGCTGGGCGGTACAATCGGTTGATGTTTTTCTATTATTTATCTAATTTATTTACTCTTGTTTATATGTTATATGTATGGCATACTATATGAAAACATATTATGTTGTTAATAATTTAAATAGCTTAAATATATCTTCTTATTTGTTGTTTTTGTGCTATGTATCTATGTAATGTATTATCCCTTCAAAGAAAACTGAGTGAGATTTTTCTACATTTCAGCAACGAGTATGTGTTAACTTTCATATGAGAAGCGAGGATAGTAGGTTATAGTGTCTGATCTCTCACAGCAGGTGGAACACGAAGGCTCAATAATTTACATTAATTATTTCAACATTGCTGGGAGTTGAGTGTTTGTCATTGTCCCTGCTTACTATTCATAGCTAAGGATTCTAAGGTTCAGAGAGGTGAGGAATGGGGCTAAGATCCAAAGCCCAGAGCCTCTGTATCAAAACGGTGATATAACTGACTGATCAGCGTGCCACGACACGCATTCAGGTTCTTGTGAGAATAAAGAGGCAAAGTGCTATATAGTGTCTTATGGAAGACTCACAGAACTTCTCTAAAGAAGCCAGCAGGTATCACTTCCCTGTTTTCGAGGCAGAGTTGCAGGCCCGTCTGCCTCCATCAGGGCTTGGAGCAGGTGTTTCTTGCTCCCACAAGCAAGGCTTCTTCTCGAAACACTCAGCCATGCTGATCTATCTCAGCTCCTTTACATATCTACTGAACGCACCGTTCTGCTTCTGTGTAGTAAGCTGCAGGTTTGGTTTGCAAGCAAATCTGCAGGGGTGTAATCACCTGACAGAAGTTGGGAGGCTTGGGGTCTAGACCTGGCGCCATTACCGGAAACCTCAGTTTCTGCACCTATAAAAGGGGTGTGTTAGAGAGAGAGAGAAGCAGGCACCAAAGAACAAGTACAGAGATGTTGTTCTCACACTGAGGATCCTGGTGAAGACCGCCTGCCTGTACATTCCCTCATGAGACACACAGTGTCCACAGCCTAGGAGCAAAGCCCTGGGAAGCAAAGGCCTGTATGGGTCCATTCCAGGAGATGTATAGGTGATGGCTTTATGTTCTGGGCATCAAACCCAGAGCCATACCTAGAGCGGTAGGGCAAGTACCCTACCGCTGAGCTACATCTGCAGCCCCAGAAGCTGTATGCTCTTGCATAACACTGGTTCACTTCATTCATTCATTCATTCATTCATTCATTCATTCATTCATTCATTCAGCGGTTACCTGTGCATCCATCCATGGCATGCCAAGCAAGTGGAATTCTAGGGTTACTTAAACTGATCTAAAAAAAGTTCCTGCTGTAGATTCTGGTAGGGATACAAGTGAATAATTTAATTGAATGAACAAATCCATATGACAAGAAGCCACTGTTCCTGGTGGTAATTGTATCCACACTTCCACAAAAAAAAAAAAAAAAAAAATAGAATACAATATCTCATAAACACTATACTTAGGGCAAAAAGTTATCAAGTTGGAAACAAGTTAGGTCTCAGCTCTGCCCAAAAGCACCATGGGCTTCCTCTCAACAAACTATAGAGTGAATGTCATTCTCCTCACTAGAGTCTCTCATGCATGGCTCTGAAGCCACAAGACAAAAGTTGGAATTCAGGGTCCGGTACATGGTGGAATTGCTATGTGACATCGGGAAACTTTCTCTCCTTCTAGAGATTTATTTATTTTTAATGTGTACAAGCATTTTTTTTCTACATGTGTGTCTGTGCGCCGTGTGTGCCTGTTGCCTGCAGAGACCAGAAGAGGGCATTGAATTCCTGGACTAGAATCACAGAAGGTTGTGAACTGCCATGAGGGTGATGGAAATCGAACCTGGATCCTCTGGAAGGGCAGCCAGTGTTCTCAACTGCTGAGCCATCTCTCCAGGCCCCTGTAAACATTTCTTAACCTCCCTGATCCTTAACCTCTTGCCATCTATACGGTGGGGAAATCGTGCTTGCCCTCAAAAAGAGTCTAAGGATTTGATAAGATGATGCAGTGTAGGGAAGCCTGACACAACACCTAGCACCTAGTAAGTGTTGTGTGCTGCCAGAGAAAGTAGTCCTGAGAAGCACTGAGGCTGCTCCTGCTCACGTGGGCTTGGGCAGGACTGATAATTCTGGCTCCGGACTCTAAGGAACTCACAAAGCCTAGTTTCTTCCTTGCATTTGCTGATGCTAGTTACTATAGATCTCTGAGCCTGATCATCTGTGCCGTGGGCATAGAGCACACAACATCAGCAGAGCCTGTAAAATGCAGTCCAGAGGCTCTGCAGGCCTCTCAAGGAAGACCCTTTCCTGAGGTCCTCAAAGTCAAGATTATTTATAAGAGGCTGAAATTTTGCTTGCCCTTTCGACCTTTTTTCTCTCACAGGAGTATAGCAGACTCCATTGACATGTTGTGACATCATTTTGTGGAGCCTGACGGAAGGCATGTCTGACAATTACTGTTTTGGGGTGTGTTTTTTGTTTGTTTGTTTGTTTGTTTTAATTTGTAGGAAAAATAAGCAGACCTGGGAAACATCATGTTAAGTGAAATGAGCCCGAGTTAGAAAGAAAAACGGTGCATGTTTTTCATACACAGAATATAGATTTTTTTTTTTTTTTAAGGACACGAAAGTAGAAGGTGGAGCTGGCACGATGGTTCAGTAAACTATACAAAAGCCATCACACATACACTCGAGTACACAAGCATTAAATATATAAATAATAAATAAGTAAATAAATGCAAGAGAGCGGAGAGAGCAGATGTAGACAGTTAGGGCCTAAGAAAGGAGTCAGCAGGTGATGGAAGTTGTGACAACATGATCAAAACATAGTGTGTGTGTGTGTGTGTGTGTGTGTGTGTATGTGTGTGTTTATAGATGTCATAGTGAAACCAGTTACTTGGTACAATCAATGTATGGCAACAAAATATCTTTAGAATTAATTGAAAATATGTTAGTCATCAGTACCTATGTATAACCCACCTCAATGAAAGTTGTGTGGTGTCCTCAATGGTTTTTGTAAAGGACTAGAGAAACCCTGAGACAAAACATTTAGAGCACAGGGTAATTATGAGAATTAAGTAGTGACCAGCGCACACATCCAAAGCACCAGGAAACACCACAGCAATCACGTTGGTTTCGCCACTCCTGAAGTCTACCCATCCATACAGAAACAAAATAGGGTTGTAGCACTTAATGCAAACGTCACCCTCCTTTTGTCCGTGGTGTGTATGTGTGTGTGTGTTTACAGGCAGAGTTACAAACAGTTGTGAACTGCCCAGTGTGGGTGCTAGGAACTAAATTCCATCCGTCCTCTGTGTATGTGCTCTTAACCACTAAGCCATCTCTAACCTCCTTCTGCTTTTTTTTTTTTTAAAGAGTCCAATGCCTGTTCCATTTTGAGCCGTGTAAAGACATTACAACACAGAACTCCTCGCCCCTCCTCCTGTGTCTGTGAGATTTGCGCTCTGAAGATACATATTCTGGCTTCTCTCACGCTGGCCTTTCCCGTGCTGTTTGCAACCTGTTACCCAGCCGGAAGCAGGTGCCAGTGGAAGCCTCACTTATAGAGAAGCTTCCTAATTGCTCAAGAGGAAGCGGAGCCTCAAAATAGGAATTGCTTCCTTAAGGTTTAGGCAATTTCCATGGAAACAGCCTGCAAAGCATACCTAATTTTAAAGGGCTGAGGGTGTTGGTAGAATTGACCTGGAAGAGCATAGGAGATAAGTGGTGTGAGAGTGTGGAGCCGGTGACAGTTTTATGGCTGCTTTGTTTATTTGTCCTCTCGCTATTCTGGTACACCCTTATTGAGGAAGCCCCAGTTAATTTTCTTATCGAGGTGGTAAATTCCATGATCAAAAGGAAACTGAAGGATTAAAGGGTCTATTTGGCTTATAGGTTATAGTCCATTATCAAGGGAAGGCAAGGCAGGAACTCAAGGCATGACTCTGGAAGCAGAAGCAGAGGCCATGAGGGAAGGAAGCTGCTCGCTGGTTTGCTCCCCTTGGCTTCCTCAGCTTACTTACAACCCAGGACCACGTGACCCGGAGTGGCACCTTACACAGCGGGCCGGGCCCTCCGCATCAATCAAGAAATTGCCCCACAGGCCAACGCGCTGTAGGTAGTTCTTCAGTTGAGGTTCCCTTTCCCAAGTGACCCTAGTTTGTGTCAAGTTGGCAAAAACCACCCAGCTCAGACAACATCCCCAAATTCTGGTGTTGGATGAAAGAGTTGGCAAGATTCTTAGATCATAGGTATCAGAGGAGTCAGAGAAAGACAGGACATGATCCGGATTACAGTCGCCAACAAAGCTCCGAACGGAATCCTGTTAAGAACCAGTCGGATTTTGTTTCCCTAGCGAGAGAGGAAGCTATAAAGCCAGTAGGCAGCCAGGATCCCGTTTTCTGGGCTTTTTATCCAGAGGGCAGGAGGGGGTGGGGGAGGGGAGGCAAGTCCCCCATCCCCAGTCAGCAATAACCCAACCAAAGCTGACAGCGCCAGTAAGAAATATTTGCATGTTCACGGATGTAATCGTAAATAGGAAAAAAAAAAAAAAAAAAACTAAGGAGGGTTACCGGAGAAATGGGGACCCGGGGGAGGGGGGGGGGAGAGCTTAAATTTGTTTTAATGAAGCCGTCGCTCCGCTCCGGACTGGGTCCTCGCCGGTGGCCACCCCGCAGCACGCTGCCACCTGTTGCTGCCCGCGGCCGCTAGAGTTCGTTCTCATTCCCCGGAGCAGAGCTGGCCGGGAAGCCCCGACGCGACGCGCCTACTAATCCGCCGGGTGGGAGGCAACTCCGCAGTCTCCACGCCCCCGCGCCCTCGGTGTTCGCGACTAACTCCTACTGCCCAATCTGGGTCCCGGAGCTCGGGCCCCTCACCCACGGGGGGCTCCAGCGCGCCCACACCCGACGCATCCCGAGGAACCCCGGAGCCTGCGGAGGGGGCGCAGGGTCCTCGAAGGCAGGAGCGCGCAGCGCAAGCAGGTTGCCAGGTCCCTCCGCGTCCCCTAGAGCGTTTAACCTTGCACGGTCGCCGGAGCACGCCCTCCGGGTCGCTAGTTCACGGTTCCCGAGGCTGCAGAGGGAGGGCAGATGCCAAACACACACACACACACACACACACACACACACACACACACACGCACACACGCACGATACCCGCGGCTGCTCGGACGCGTTTGGAGACACCCCCCCCCCACACACACACGCCACTCAGAACTGTCCCAGCTCGGAAAGCGACCCGTGTCCCTCCTGAGGGACTCCAGCATGGGTGCTGCGGGCGTGTGCACGTCTCTCCTCCCCCGCACCCCCCATCTGAGAATCCCTGCCAGCGAGGGCCAGACACGTTCAAATCCGCCCGCCCCCCGTGCCTGTCTGTTGATGGGGCTCGGTGGGGGGGGGGGGGGAGAAAGTTGGACGATCTTGAACCAGACTGGAGCCGGGGCGCGAGCGGAAATCCCCAACAAAAGTGATCTAACTACTTGGAGCGGTTACGTAAGGAGGGGCGCCTCCTTCCCCGCCCTACGCCCAAGCCCTCTCGCGACTATTCCGGGAGTCAAATGCATTTCGCACAAACAAACAAACAAACAAACAAACAAACGAAAAAAAAAACTTTTAAAGTATGTTATTATTTTCTCGAGCCGGAAGGGGAGAAAAAAAAAAAAACCGCAGGCAGAGCCCAGGGCGCGCGACGAACCCCCGCGCGTCCCGCCCCCGCGCCCCGCGGGAGGACCCGGAGCCCCCGGGGTGTCGCCGAGCCCCAGCGCCCCGCGGGTCCCACGGGTCCGCCACTCCACGTGGTGAGGATCAACAGTTTGCCGAGCTCATCAGTGACACCTTGAACTTTTCCTAAAGAAAGCGGGTACTGCAGCGGGAGGCTCGGCGGCGGCCGCGCGCAGGGTCGCGCTCGGCGTTTCGGGGACCTCTCGCCCGCGCCTCCCCCACCTCCCCCCGCGGAGATCCCGTCCAGCCCGGCCCCGGAGCAGACTTTCAAGTCCATTCACTGCCCCCCCCCAAAAAAAACAGCCCCCGTCCGGCCACTCCTCGGAGCTTTCAGGGACAGCCTCCCCCACCCCACCCCAACCCCGGCCCGCAGCTCCCTCCTAA
>NW_026596079.1:19047488-19145675 GCF_907164565.1 Psammomys obesus | reverse complement strand
TTTCTTTTTTTTTTTCTTTTCTTTTTTTTTCTTTTTCTCTTTCTTTTTCCTTTTTTTTCTTTCTTTCTTTCTTTTTTTTTCTTTCCTGCTTTGAAAAATTTTTCTGCCAGCCGTCCTCCGCACGGGGGGTCTTCAGTCTGTCCGTCTGTCTGTCTGCCAGGCTGGCTTTCCCCCACCACCGCCACCTCTTTCCCACGGAGCCCGAGCCGGGCGCCGGGTGGGGAGTGGGGAGTGGGTGGGGGGAGCCAGCGGAGTTCCATTTTGGAACGCTCGCGCCCGGTCTCCGCGTTCCCAGCCCGGGTCCCCGCGTTCCCAGCCCCGGCACAGGTAAGAAACTTCGCCCCGGCGCGGAGCACCCGAGCGGGCAGCGCCAGCCCCGAGCCCGACCCGCCGGGCGCCCGCCACTCCAGCCCAACTTTCCCACCGCCGCCGCGGCTCCCGAGGACGCGTTGTTAATGGGACTTGGCTGGGTTCGGGGATGGGGCTGCGCGGGAGAGGGGGTGTGCAGGCTTTTTATTTTTATTTTATTATTTTTATTGCGGGGTAGAGGAAGACGCGGGGTGACGGGGAAGGGGAGGGGGAGAGACGGGAGATTTTTTTTTTTTTTTATGAAATAGTTTTGATTACAAGTTTGGATAAATGGAAGCCAGGCCGAGGAGGAGGAGGAGGAGGAAAAACATGTCTACGTTTCCCTATGTCGACATAAGCCACAAAAAAATATGGCGTCCGCTTTCGACAGGGCGTTACGTAGACCCGACTCTGTTTTTTATTTATTTATTTAGTGGCCGGCTCCCTGCCTTGTTGGCCAAACTGCGGCGCTTTGTGCGAGCCGGGCAGGTCCCGCGGGGACTCCACCGGGACGCGGCCCCGTCTCGGCGCTTTTTTGGGGGGCAGCCTGGGGAGGGGGGGCTCGCGTGTGGCTGTTCCCCTCCCTCCCCCGCTCTCCCCTCGGCTCTCCTCTCCCGGTGACGATTCGCCGTAATGTGGTGGCAGGAAGCATGACGCCGTGTTGAGGCTGCCTCTCCTCCCGTCGCTCCCGGTGGCTGCGGGCGGGCGCGCGGCGCGGGCGGGCGACCTGCGGGCAGGGCCTGAGCGCGGCGCTGTGCCCACGCCCCGCTCAGGTGCGCGGGGCCGGGGACGCGGGGGGCGCGCCGCCCCGGGGGTCCCTGCAGTCCCCCGGCCGAGCCCGGGTCTCCCGCCCGAGTGGCCGTGGCGGGTTTTTTTTTTTTTTTTTTTTTTCCAGTACGCCCCACAAGAGGTTAATCATTGCTGGCGTTGGAGCGTCTTTGTGGCTTCCCCCAGGACTTGGTTTCCTGGGCTTTGCAAACTTGCCCTTTCCCTAGCAGCTTTGCGGGAGGCTGCGAAGACCGAGAAGCTCGGAAAGTTGGAAAGCGGGAGCATCATAGGAACGTCTCTTTGGCCTCCTGGCTGGGCAGAGCTCCGGAGGTGGTGGAAGAGGATGAGGAGGGCTTATCAGACCCGGTGGGTGGGTGGGGGGAGACCTGTCGCGGGAGCCGAGTCGTGATTTGCCCCGGCTTCCACTGATTGATTGGCTTCAAAGCAAGTGGGGTCTCTGAGTTGCACTGTTCAGGGTGGCCTGTTTTGTTGGGGGCGGGGAGGAGGAGGGAACACCCCTCCCTCTTCAGAGTCACTGCTCAGCTGAGGCCCCAGGCATCACTGTCCTTTAGGGCCCAGAGTTCTCCATTTGCTGCTTGCTCTCTGAAGGTCTCTCTTTCTGGAAGTGAGCAGCTCCTCAGATCTGAGGCCAGCCGTGCTCCTTGAAGCAGGACTTGGGAGATAGATAGAAATTCCTCCCTGTGACCCCGAAGTGGTTTGGACTTCCCTCAACAAGCCTCTTAAAACACTCTGTGCATGCTGGCTCTGTAGAGTAGAGCAGAAATTAATGCCACAGAAGTGAAGAGGGTGAGAGTCTGAGCACTCGGGAGACTTAAGTCAGAAGGTGATTTTTTTTTTTTTTTTCGTTTGTTTCTGAGGCCCTCCAGTTTAAGCAGTTCAGGCCCAGGGCAGTAATGTCAAAAAGCATTTGGATGATGGCCAGGTGGAATAAATATCTTGTTAAATGCCCTGTTTGATGGTAAAAATAGACTAATGGGGCCAACATAAAGGTTTAAGTTTAAAGCGAAAGTCACATAAAGCTGTTTACAACCTGTTCTCTTAAGGCCTGGGGGAATCTAAGAAGAGGGTTAAAATACGTCCATGACAATAATCAGGCCTGTTGTGCTATGGAAATATTGTCGCTGTTTAGATATTCTGCTCTACCACTGCTCTATGAACTTGCACCTTACTTTCTAACAGTGCTTGATGTCAACTGAGGATTCACCTTAGCAGATAACGTACTTCTGGGGAAAATTCAGAAGGTCAAAGCTTTAGGATAAATCAGTGACTCATCACTGAGACTGAGAGAGACAGAGAGAGAAGTCGCATACACTGAAGACATTGGGTTCCCAAGTTGAAAACAGAAGATCTTGACTTGCCCAGTGACCACCACGTCCCAAGGTGGTCACAAGGACTCTGTGCCTTTAACAACACTGGGTGAAAATCCTGTTGGTGATCTTAAGTGTTGCTAGAGTATCTGGGCCTGCTAGGTGGCTAGCACAGTTTGCCCTGCAAACCTCACCCGTTTCCCCACAAGCCAATGATTGTTATTGTCTTCAGATTCTCGTGGAGGAAACTGAGGCTCGTGGAGGTGAGGTAAGCTTGGCCAACCCATGGGATGCAGTGCAGAGTCTGTGTCGGAGGCCAGGCTGACTTCATAGCGTCCATCTCTGGTGCAAGGAGGTCGTTACAATGACAAACCAAAGGGGAAAGTGCAGGCAGGACTGAGAGCAAGAGCTACCGCCCTGGGTCTCCACTCAGGAATTCATCTGGATTTCACTTGTTCATTTATTTATTTGGAGACTCGGTGTTGATGTATTTCTTCATTCGACAATTAAAACGTTCCAGATACTAATAAGAACCCGCAGTCATTACTTTTATATGCCAGACACTATCCTAAGGACTTACGAGTAGACTCTTTTGTCTTCATGACAACTGGGAGACAGAAAGGCTCTCATTCTCTAGAGACGAAGAAGCGCGGGCCCAGAGAGGTCAACTCACTGGAGCTAGACCAAACAGCTCCTGAGTCTAGTGTCAGCACCCACAGCCTGGGTGCCCCCCGCTGCTGTGGTGCAGTGCAGCAGTGTGGAGATGCTGGGGGGCCGGAGCCCCGAGGCTCGGCACAAAGCTTTACCCCATGCTAATGGAGATGCTGATGGGATAAAGACCCCCTACCTTCTAGGAGTTTGAACAGACAGTGGGAGTGCTCATTAGGCCCAATCAAGCAGAATTAAGTAAGTGCTGTAATTGAGGAAAGCAACCATTGTGGACACATTGTGTGTGTGGGGGTGGATTATGCTGCCCTGAGGGGCTCATGGGGAATCTCCTGGAGGGGATGGCCTTGAAGCTGACCCGTGAACTAGAAAGAACGATGCCTGGGCGAGGTTGCACAGGATAGCATCGATTCAGCTGCTAGCAACAGAAATTCTGAAGGCCACGTGACTTATCCAGCTGGGGCATTTTTTTGGGGGGTGGGGATCGGATGCTGTGTCTTTTTGTTCTGCCACTCCTACCCAGTGGGTCTTGGGCCTGAGGTTTAAGAAGGAGCATGCACTGTCTCCAGGCCTCAAAAAGAACCTGTGATGGCTGGTGACCCAAACGTGCCAGGGAGAAGTGATCAAGTGTTTTCCACTCAGGCACATTGCTGGCGTGAACATGATGGGGTTCGGCTTACAAGGCAGAAGGAGTGAATAACAGCTGGAGTGTCTGAATTCTCAGATAGGGTGGCGGTGAGGGTCCTGAAGGCTGTCTGCAGCCTGGGAAGTGGAGAAGGGGGTGCACAGAAATTCTGTTGTACGGGATGATGGCGTCAGATTTCACTCACTGTGGAGGAGGTTAGGGTTAGTCTTTACTCTGTAGGTGCCAGGAGCCATGGCAGGCTTCTGGGTGGGGACTGTCATGTATGTAAGGAAGCCTTTGTTAAGACAAAGGCTACAGCAGTGCACCTGGTACAGACGATCCTGCAAGGTCCTCACCTGACACAGAATGAGGTCAAGGAAATTTTCAGGTGGGGGCCAGTGTTGTCTCAGGGAAAAAAAAAAGATGACAAAGTACAATGAAGAGGTAAGGACAGAGAAGAGATAGTCTTTATATCCTGCCAATGAGATTCTAAAATTAAGCCCTTTTACTGAAGATACAGACAGGAGAATTCGTGGAACTCCCTGGCCTGGCAGTATGCCTGAATCAGTGATCTCTGAGTTCAGTGAGAGACTGTGTCTCAAAAAATAAAGTGGAGAATGACTTAGGTCAGTGCCCAACATCTCCGACCTACGAGAGCGTGCGCGCGCGCGCGCGCACACACACACACACACACACACACACACACACACACACACACACCACTCCCCAAAACCAGCAATCCAGAATTACTTTGAGGCACTTCAGCTGTCCCAGGTGCTAAGTAGCTCTCTTTTCATAGCAATTCAGTTCATGGGGCAGAGGCAATTGGACAGGGGATTTTACCAGTTAAGCACTTCATTGTCTTCTTTCTGGCCTCAGTTTTTCCTGAGTCCTAGTCACAGCTCTGCCCCTTACCAGTAGAATTGCCTTAGCTTTGTTCCTTCTCAGAAATGCTTTAAACCAAGAAGACAGCAAGAGTGGGCCCCAAAGATGTAGCAGCTTCCACACCCAGGAGACCTCCAGCAGGAGCCAAGCTCTCTGATCCTCTTTGCTCAAGCACTGTGGCTTGAACAGAGTTACCTGCCTCTCTGAACCGTGGGCTTTGTTTTATTTTGTTTAAAGCAGAACCACTTGTAGCTGCCACGTGGATCACTGTGGAGCTTTAAAAGTTTATGCGCTGCACCTGACACATTATCGGACTCAACAAACCAGCCCCACCACCCTCCTTGTGTTCTTATAATTAATGCGCTCCATGTTAATCATCCACCAGGGACCCTGCCTGTCCCCCATCTCACTGTGTCCTCCTCGGCCCAGTCCTCTTCCCAGAACACAGGCACTCGTTCTGTGGCAAATCTGAGTGGCCACAGCAATGAAACCTCTGTGACGAGAGGCTGCTGCCAATCAGGGGCCCATCCTGTGTGGAACCGTGGTCCATAGCAGTTCACTGCTGTTCATTGTCCACGGTGTTAGAACCTAGGTGGGCATTGTGTGTAACCGATAAAGTGGTTTTCTTCTGAGCTGAAAAAAAAAAAAAAAAAAAAAAAAAAAAAAGGAGTAAGATAAGGAAATGTGGTACTGTTTCCCCTCCCCATCCCTTCTTTAAAGCCCCCGCCCTATGTTGAGCAGGTTGTGATATTAAAAACATCCTCCTACAAGCTGTTTCCTGTTCTGCGCTCGTAGAGGTTGATTGGCAATGGTGTGTGTGAGAGACACCCCCCCCCCCCCCCCCCAAGGAGCAAAGCAGTCTTAACAATGCTACCTCACTGTTCCCCCAAATTCCCCCCCCCCAAGAAACAGAGAAGGACAGGGCCAGAGCCAGGCTCCCTGTGGCTCTGGGTTGATAGTTTATCTACTGAAAACCTCAACTTACACCCCTTCTTCGTCCTCTCCTCCCCTCCCCCTCCCCACTGCAGTTCCTAATACAAGACTGTTCCTGGAGATTAAGTCTAGTCACACAGTGTCTCATAGCAATAGCATTTAACCCAGAATGCAGTCTGCAGTGAATGAAGTCTGCGTAATATTGATCCACAGGAAGTTCGATAGTAAGGAGTGTGGCCCAAGTTTTAACTTCAAAGCAAGAGGGTTGTCGTCTGCCTTTGGAGTGCACAGGGTTAGTGCGGGATGAAAGAGTTACAGGTCTACGTTGCAGTCACCTTATAGAAGGAACCAGCAAAAAATCTGGGGGAAACCATTTGCCATTCCGTTTGGGGAACTGATTCTTTTGTATCCTTGGGGCATTGGTGTGGCCAAATGAAGTTAGCTACTTCTTTGTGAAGGGATCCTTCCTGTTGGGGGTCTCAGGATCCACTTGTGAAGGAGGAAAGCTGTTGACAGCATGGCCTGGCCTGGCTGGTCAGTTATGACTAGATGGCCCTGAGTACAGAATCTGTTCGGTCTGCTTGGATGCCTGCAGCTGCTGGGCGCTAACACATCTGCAGAAAGTGGAGGGGGCCCTAAAACGTCTAAGTTGAAGAGCAGGCAGCATGCATGATTGAATGCATCAGCCGCATACAGGTGATGGTTTCAGACTGGTATTGCAGACAGATTTGAGAAAAGAAAAAAAAAAAAAAAAAACACTCCTCAGTGGGCCAGCTCTACTCCCACAGCCTTGCCACCGCCTCTGGTTGGTGCAGCTGAACAAATGCAGAGCTCCCCGCTCACCCAGACACACCACAAGCCCACAATTCAGTTCATCTGAAGAACGGCAGTGGCTGCCATGGGCTGGAGCCTGGGTTGAAGGCTTCCCCTTTATTCTGCCGCTCAATCCGAGCAGGAGGGGTGAATGGAGAGCTATGTATGGTCCCACTGCAAAGACAGGAAAGCGAAGCTCAAAGCACTGAAGCCCTGGCTCGAGAACACAGAGGGAAGGTAGGAGAGTCAGGTTGCTAACTCAGATCAGTTTGTTTCCAGGGCTTTCAAACACTCGGGCAGAAAAGCTGCAAGCCAGCCTGTAAGGACATGCGGGGAGAAGGGTTGGTTTATACACACTTTGAAACTATCTATCGGGTGGTTTTATTCCGCTGCTGAGGTTTAGGGAATGGGCCAGTCTGTGTAGCTGCCACTCTACCTCTGACAGTGTCTATCACAGAGGCTCCCTAGGGGCACTCTACCCAACCCTTGATCTGGACAGAAAGAATCCCAGTAAGCCAAAGCTGGGCCCAGGAGAGGAACTGAGGCCTTCAGGATAGGCACAGCCTTGCTGGCCATTGAGGGAGGAGGGGTGGAGGGAGCAAGTGTGGGGGTGGGGTGGAGAATAGCTGTGTTGCTGTTTTTATACAATAAAAGAGGATCATTGTAATTGGGAACCTTTGAATCATAACACGTCTGCCCATGGCTCTCTCCAGCTGCAGAGCCATTTAGTTAAATAGCACACAGAAAACTCCTTTCAGCTGATATTACATTCCCGCTGTTCTTAAAATATAAGACGAGGCTGAATCGCTCTAACGACAAAGCCATCTCAGGCTCCCCCGGCCCCTGGGCCTACCCAGAGTCCCTGAGGGATCTCCGTGGCCTGTGGAGGATAACACATTGAAATTATTTCCATTTAAGCGTCACTTCTGCCTTCCTAGAAACAGATTCAAGATATCTGCACACACTGCCTGGCCAGAGCCTGATGTGATGGTCAGGGTATGGATGGCAGAGGATGGCCTGTTGGGAGAAAGGGCAAGTATTGGCACCACTTGTTGGGATGGGTGTGCCTTGGCTTTCTTTTTTTTTTTTTTTTTTTTCTTGTCTTTGCAGTGAGAATGTTAGAATGGATAGTGGGAAGACAGGGGCTGAAAACTGAAAGCTGGGAAAGGAGGCTATCCTTTGACCAAGACGTTTCAGAGAAGGGGTGAGTACCAAGTAAGAATGGGCTCAGCTCTAAGCTGAGAACCCCTGCTTCTCCTGGTCCTCTGGACCTGTCATCCACTGCCTTCTGGGGAACTTTGTGTTACAAAATTGCTTCTGAAATGACAGGGTGCCACTGCCAGAAACAAGAGCCATGGTGCTGCAAAATGGAATGGACGCTATCGCGTCAAGGGTGAATGGTTGATGCCCCAAAGACAGCGTGCCGTTTGACAGTGTCTGGCCCTTTTAGGAAGGGGGCTGCTGGGCTTCAAGGTCATTCCCTACAATCAGTCAAAAAAAAAATTTTTTTTTTCAAGGAAATGAGTTTGTTAGCAGGACCCAGGGAAGTTCTAGCTAAGAGAAACTTTAGAAGCCAAACCTAGAGCAGTGGCGCATACCTGCAGTCCAGTACTGGGAGGCAGGCACAGGAGAATGCTTGCAAGTTCAAGGCTAGCCTTAGCTGAAAAGGGAATTCTAGGTCATCCAGGACACCGGTGACCTATTAAGGCCCCGTCTTGGGGAAGGAAGGAAAGAAACTGTGAAAGATCCAACGTGGGGAAACTGAGCCCTAGGAAGCTGTGCATACAGCCGGGGAGCCCACCCTCCTAGGCCAGTGCACTTCATCCTCTGGTGAAGTCATTTCCGCCTCCTCACTCAGCTGGCTCCTCCCCGTACCCTTCCTCCCCACTTCCGGTCCTCTGCCCTAGCCCGTGCTGAGCACCTGCAGGAGTGACAGATCAGTCCTCTTGGGAAGTCCACACCCAATGGTGCTGAACCACAGCCACTGCTACACTCCATGGAGCTAACCCTGTCATGACTCCAGCTCTAAGGGCCTTCTGTGGACGTGCTGCTCACACCCCTAAGAGAACACGGGGTAGGGCGATGTTTGTCCAAGGGCTGTAGAAGCCATGCAGGCCGTCTTACACCATCTGTCCCTGGAACTTATAAGGCTCCAGGTACTTACTGCCTCTCATACCCACTGTGCACCTATGGTCTTACTAAGTGGTTTAGAGGAATGGCGGAGCCGGAACTGGAATGCACCCCTTTAGCACCCAAGACCTGAAGAGTTTTAGGTACTTCCAGCATGACGCATTCTAGCTGAGAAGCCAGCATGGAAGATCACATTCCTCAGAGGTAGAGAGTCACAAGAGACTCCCATGTTAGTTCCACAGAGTCTCCTAAAACTGGAAGAACATTTAGTAAGCTGGGGTAATTGAGTAACAGGTATTCACTGGCATAAAACCCATGAAGTTTGAGGGACTAAAAATTCCCGTGTCCAGCAATGGGCAGCTTGGAGCCATAAGTATGGCCTCTGTTTCTTTCTTTTCTCCCTTCCTTCCTTTCTTTTTCTGAAACAGAATCTTCATGTCTGGGGCTGGCCTTGAATTCACAATCCTTCTGATGGGATTAAAGAACGTGCAGCTAATATCCTAAATTATCGTTGGTGAGGGTAACATATTAAAATAATCTATTTAAAGTATACAACACTTCTTCTTCTTGGCATATTTACATAACTTACGTAGCCATCGCCACTATGTAACTTTAGGACATTTCTATCACCCCCAATAGGGACCTCAGTGCACCCATTAACAGCTGCTCTGCACCTCACATAACTCCTCCACTTCACCCCAACTCTGATCACTGCTCTGGACGTCAGATCTATGCCTTTGCAGTCATATAATCTGCGGCCTTTCATGTCTAGCTTCTTTCATGTGGCTTAAAGAGCTTGAGGGGGTATCCGCCACGTAGTGTGTGCCAGTGTTTCATCCCTTTGTCTTGCCAGACAGGACCACGGTGGGTAGGTATACCGTATTTTGTTATCCATTCACGGGCAGATGATCACTTGTGTTGTTTTCTCTTGGGAGGGTGGATTTGAGAAGGCTGCTCTGAACACTGTGTACATGTTTTCCTATACACATGCCTTTTCATTTCTATTTTTTCTTTGTTTGTTTTGAGACAAAGTAGCCCAGGCTGGCGGTGAACTCACAGCCAGCAGTAGCTCAGGTTATCATAAACCCTTGATCTGCCACTGCCTGCCTAGTTCTGAGATTATAGACATGCACCACGGTGCCTCTTGTCTGTCAGTGTTTTTGTTTCTTTTGGGCTCTTAAGTACAGGAATACTTAGACGAAAAATTGCTAGGTGTTTGCTAGCACGCCATTTGGTCCACTTTACAAGGGAAGGAACACAGGCTTAGGGAAGGGAGGGTCACGCTGCTCAAGTGTGGGGGAGCAGGATTCAACTTTCAATCTGCCCAGTGACTACCCAGGCCCAGGACTATAGCAGAATTAAATAAGGCGTCCTGTGTAGAATTTAAGGACACGCCCACTCTTGGTCCCAAGAAGCACAGGGTCAACATTCCAAAGGCACTGCCTCCTTAAATTTTGCCTCCTAGGTTCCTAGTTTACCATTTCCCTTTTCTTGGTTCTAGTTCCTCCTCTTTTACAGAGTACTGTTATTCTCAGTGCTGGGGAAGGTGAGGAAATGAAAAGGTGAGCATGCCTTCATTGTTCCTGCCAGACTGAATTTTCAGAGGCCTTATCGCTGCTCCTGAGTGGTTGTGAGAATTAAGAAACTCTTACCTTTCACACTCATAGCCCAGTGCCCAGCACCTAGGCGGTGCCCTAAAGATACTAGCTGGCACTGCTGTGATGGCGGCTGACGTATCTCTGGCCTCATGGACTCTGAAGCTGCCTCTGAGCCATTGAAGCTTAAGGGACATCTTGATATCTTTCTTCTGTGATCTAAAGCCCCACATCCACTGCACGAAAGGATGAGCCACCTCCCAGTGATCAGGCAGCTTTCTGAATGGACAGATCCGAATTCTCTTCTGATATGTTAGGCCCACCCCAGAAGGTATATGTGCTGGCTACAGTGCCAGCCCGGGCTCTGCATTAGCTCATACCTTTCCCTGCCAGGCTATGTACATTCTGTGACTGGCTCTGCCATCTCCAAAGCCAGAATGAGGCTCTTGTGTTTGCCATATGGGGAAAACACTACTGCGCAGTACCCACGGGGTCAGGGTAAACCAGACATGGGAAGCTATGGATTCTTCTTATGGAATGGGCTTTGTTGGATCTTATTTGTCACCTTCTCAACCTCCTGGTCTCTCACAGTTGGAGTATGGAGGGGATTGGTAATCTATAGAAAGGACTTGGGAAGTCTACTTTGAGAGGTCTAGATAGAGAAGAGCTGTATCAGCTCTACAAACAATTAGAATGATGGAAGTCCTGTTGCTCAGTTTAGCCCAAGGCCACATAGGTCCTATGTGTGACTTAGTCTCACTGTTACTGTTGTTGTTGTTATTGTTGAGACAGGGTTTTTTCTGTCTAGCCATGACTGCTGGACTCACTCTGTAGACCTGTCTGGCCTCAAACTCACAGAGATCTGACTGTCTTTGCCTCCCCAAGTGCTGGGATTAAAGACATGCGCCACCACTGCCCGACTGACTCTTAATAGCAGAAGCTCAGGGTTCCTGCTCAGCCCTCCTGCCTTAAGCACGTAACATGCCTAGCATCTAGGCACTGGTGAACAGGGGCTATCCATATGGAGGGTCACCTCTGCCTGGCACTGTCCACCAATGCTGGAGCCCTGGAGAGGCCGCAGGGTAGAAGAACTCTAGGTCTTTCTTTTTTGATTCTCGCCTCTCCCCCTGCCACTAGCGCACCTGGTCTTGACCAAGTGATTGCTCAATAGATGGTTATTAAACGGATAAGTGCATGTGTGCCGTGTGTACCATGTGTGTTGAAACAGGAGAGCTGGTCTAACTACACAAAAGTGAATAGGAACTTCCAGGGTTTTTTGTTTTTCTTTCTGCACCTCTCTTTTGTCTGCAAATAAGAAGAAAAGAGAAAGTCCTACTGGAAGGACTACCAATTTGTCGTCTGTCACCAATCTCTCCCTTCCTTAGCTCCCTTGAGGTGTAATTTGAAAACCCCAAATCCACTGTGTGTCACTAATCTTCTTAAACCTTCACTGGTCTCTGGTTACCCAGAAGTCAAAACCCAAACACTCCCAGGGGCTCTGCAAGTAGTATGAAAGAGAAAGGGTCAAATAGAGAGAGGTAGGTTGCAGTGCAGAGAACTGGAGGGGGAAAAAGTGTCTGCCTTAGCCCTTAGCATAAGCCTAGTTCTCCAGTCCTGCAAACGAAAGTAACTTCTGACCCATGGGGTCAAGTCCAAATTCCTGACCCTGGTACACTGGCTATCTTGGAGCCAATTTCTTCTTGCAGGCATATTTTTTTCTCTAATTGCTTTACCTCTTGTTGTGTGTGCCCCATTTCAGTTGCACCAGATTAACCCCTGAGCTCTGAGTACACCCCCTCTCCCTTTTATTGCTTCGCACATAGGGCTTTTGTCCCCACCCCCTAAACTCAGCAATGCCAACTTTTCCCTCTGTGGTGATTCTTGCTCCTCCCCCACCCCAGAGAGGCCATGTGCCCTGAAAAGAATTGTCACTTTATAGATTTGGATCTGTTTGTGTGTCTGTCTCCTGGGGGTGGGGGGAGTCACTCTCCACCAGCAGGGAGAGCTTCCTGTTCGTCTACGTACTCCCAGCACCAGCTCAGGGCTGGCCCACTCTGGGGCTTGGGAATGAACATCCGTGGAGTGCCTGTACCACTGCATGAGTGAGCAAAGGTCTTTCCAGGGAGAGACCTCCAAGAGAAGGGTTATGCTGGCTTGGCACAAGTGCCCAATGAGCTGCTGTTTGCCGCTGCCCCTGGTGTCAGGTCTTTGCCAAAGGCTTGAAGGACTAACTGGACAGCTCTCTAACAGGAGGCAATCGAGGCGGCTTCACCCTAGAAGAGCTTTGTCCTAAATTCAGAGGCTTTTGGCAACCTCTGCCTGCATGCCTGCCCGCATGCCTGCCTGCCTGCCTGCCTAGCCCCAGCATGCTGCCTCATCTGGACACCTAGCCTAGGTACTTCCTGAGTCAGCTTCCTGCCTTCCTCAGAAGCACAGGTCTGTGCTCCTGAACGGCAAACAGTGTATTACCACCGTCCTTGTGAGGGGCTTTCTGCTACTTCCAATATTAAACTTACGGAGACTGAACCCGGAACCTAACTTTACCTTAGGCAGTGGATAAATGGGGCAAGGTAGGCAGTGGTACAAAGCGGTGGTAGCCTGAGCAGTCAGGCATCTGAGGCAGGGGGATAATGAGTTCAACTGAGGCCACCCTGTCCACAAACAAACCAAAACAAACTCTAAAACTATTAAAGAAGGGAATAAACTTGCCCAATGCCAGCCACTGAACCAGCCACTTATTTAATGGAATTTAAGACTATCCAACTTGGTAGGAGATTTATACCCATTTCACATAGGAAAAAACTGAGGCTACAGGACATGAACCTAATGAGTTACACTGGAGAAGGCAGGGTTGTGCTTTAAAGTGACATCAGAGGCCAAGTTCTTTCCTGCACTCTATAACGACTGTTAAGATCCAGCGTCACACCCTTAGTGGTAGGATATGGAGGCCAGCCCTGCTTTCCTCTTGGGTGGCAGACCTTGTTCATGAACAACAAGACTGGAGTCCACAGAAGCATCTTTTCTTTCCTGGGAAAGGTGCTCTGGGCACTAATGCAGCCCCTTGTCCTCTGGATACTCCTGTGGTGTTGTCACCTGTCAAAAGAGCGAGAGAGAACCAATAATCCTGCCGTACCAGCCTGTACAATAAGAACTTTTGATAGATTTACAACCTAGTATTTGCATATGTGTATGGAATAATGACTGACGGGCAGTTCTTCAAGGAAGGTGCGTGAAGGCCTGTGATGGTTACTTTTAATTGTCAGCTCATTGGGAAAGAGTCCCAATGAGGGATTATCTAGGTCACGTTAGCCTGCAGTCCTGCCTGTGGGAGTTCACCCAGTATATGGCTGCCATCTTTCCGTGGGCTGAGCCCTGAGCTGTCTAAGAGCGGAATAAACCGAGCTGGTCAGTAAGCACGCAGACATTCATTTCTCTCTGCTCTTGACTGAATGTGGCAGAGCCAGCTGTCTCCCGTTCCTCCCACCTTGACCTCCCACCTTGACCTCCCCACTCTGATGGACTGTGACCTGGAGTTGTAAGCTGAAACAAAGCCTCTTTTTTCCTAAATTGACTTCTCTCAGGACACTTGCCACATCAACAGAAGTGAAACTGGAGCAGACCTCTAGACCAGCCGATGCAGAAAACACGTGATGCCGCACTATCCCAGGGGCTTGGCAAACCAGGGTCGTCCTCTCAGAAAGTCAGGACCCTGAAAGGCCACAGCTCTCTGGATTGCTGTATTTGAAGCTGTGACTCGAGGGTCCAGGCTGCCTAGATTTTATAGCAGTGACCTTTGAAGCCAGTGGCTCTGTGGCTACTGCGGCAGAGGAAAAGGAAAGGGACATATACGTGCTCGGAACTACCACACCTGCTCACACAGGGAGCCTGGGCAATGCTTGTTGTGTGTGACTCCTTGGCGCATAGGAAGGGGGCTCTGCCCAGCAGAGCCCCGGGCTGGCTGTGCTGCCCCAGCGGATATCACCCGCATCTGCTTTGCTGTGTTCTCTGTGTGGTGAAATACCAAAAGGTCCCTTTCATCTCTGGTAGGTCCTGCTCTTCTAGAATTAAGACATGGCCCTTGCTTTGGGAGCCAGGACCTCAAAGATCGTTAGCGGTCAAGCCCAGGCCTAAGCAGAAGCCTCCAGACACTGAGTCCAGGGGCATCTTTAGCTCTAAGGACAGCACCCGGTTTCCCTCCCGGTGATATGTAGAGGGCCACCCTGGCCAAGTGAAAAGCTACCAGGCATTTTTTTGTTTTAATGTGTTATCTATTTGTCTTCCACATATACTTTGGAGCAGACCATTACAGTTTAAGTTGGCAGTGAGCCGTCAGGGTGGCACGGTTAACATTTAACGAGCCCCTAATTTATCGCGAAGCACCAAGGAGGCTGAGCGTCATAATAGGGATGCTACTGGCCCCAGTTCGCCCTAGCCCTCGGTGTGCAGGCACCCCACAGCACGGCTGCTGCCACTTGTACGCTCCACCCGCGTGAGGTCATTGCTGTTCCTCTCCTCCTGAAAGAGGCCTGGGGAATGTCCATGGAACAACTGAGAAAACTGAGACTGAGAACAGTGTAAAAACAAACTATAGCTAGGAAGGAGCCCAGCTGGACCTCACTGTGAGGACTGGTCAGTTATGTACCCAATCCTCTTGACTGTTAGGCGGCTCGGATAAAGGCCAGGGCTTAACCCTCAGTACTCACGATCTCATTGCACATTCCACTCCACCCAGCCTTTCTGGGGTCTGTCAGGAGTGGTTGGGATCCTGGGTGCTTGGCTTATTTCTGTGTGTTCCTACATGTATGCTATACGGCAGGTAGCACGTTAAATGTTCGGTCTACTGAAATAGCAAATGGGATGCTTCTGTCCATCCAAGCTTGTTATTTCTCCATGGAGAGTGTCTTCCAAGGGTCACTTAAGAGCCTTGAGCTCAGCCCCCTGGTCAGGAATGGTTGTCTGCTCACATTTTGGCTCTGAGATACTGCCTGACAGATGGGCTCGACGTGGGCAGCGAGCCGCCTCCTACCAGCCAATCCTAGCACTACCCAGCAGGCGGTTGTTTGTGACCAACTTTGCACTTGTTTCTGTTGGGTCCTGTCAGCTGACCACTTTCAGGTGTCAGCTGACCTCCCTCAAGTTAAGCTGGTCCAACCAGATGAGGTTTTACAAGGGGAAACATGGGCTCCGTCTAGCCTCTGAGTTGCCCGGGGTCCCACTGCTAGTGTGAAGTGTGTCCAGGCTTGGGCTGGCTTCAGAGTTGCGCGCTGTGTCGATGACAAAGGGATGCATCCTTCTTTACGGCATTAAAGGATGCCCAGTAAATCACCTTTTACCCTCTGTGACACTTTAGACGCTTTCTTTTCTTTTGCTTCTCATCACTACATAGAGTGTCCAGGACGGAGAGTAACCCAGGACTGTCTCCCCATCTGGTGGTGAGATTCATGGGACCAAGTTACGGAGCACAGCTGTAACATCTGTCCCAGAGGAGCAGACTGTGCACAGCCTTAAGTGTTTGCCAGTGGACCCTGGAATAGAACCTTGTGGTTTGTCTTCTTGTTTGGTTCTTAGCATCAGATTTTCAGGCCAAGTTCTCTCCTAAAGGCAGTCATTTAGCCTGACAGTGGTGGCTCATGCCTTTAATCCCAGCACTTGGGAGGTAGAGGCAGGTCGATCTCTGTGAGTTTGAGGCCAGCCTGGTGTACAGAGCAAGTTCCAGGACAGCCAGGGTTATACAGAGAAACCCTGTCTCAGAAAAAGAGAGAGAAAGAGAGAGTATGGATGGGAACGGGACTAGGGAAGAAAAAAAATCTAAAAGAAATGTGCTAGTAAATATTATTTGGGGCAGCCTGGGCCTGGGCTACATAATGAATTCTAGGCTGAGGTAGGCCACAGAATAAATGTATAAATGTGGGGTGCATGTGTGAGTGTGTGTGTGTGTGTGTGTGTGTGTGTGTGCATGTGTGAGTGTGTGTGTGTGTACTTGTTAGTATGAATGTGTGCAGGGGCACATACTATGGAGACCTGATGTGAATTATCAGGAGTCTGTTCTTGATCACCCCCTTTATTTTTTTGAGACAAGAAATTATCAGTGTATCCTAAAGCTCATCGATTTGGCCAGGCTGGCTAGCCAGTGCTCTGCCCCATCCATTACTGGGTTGTAGGCATACTCCACTTCCCTGGGGTTTTTGTGTGGGTTCTGCAGTTCCAAACTCAGGTCCTTGCACTTGGCACAGCAGACACTGCCAACTCAGCCACCTCCCCAGCCTGAAGTCCACCCTCTTTAATCATTTGGTTTAAGTTTTATAATTTGCTTCTCAGCTGGTGGGACTGGTTTAATTACCCAGCTAAACAAAGGACTTGGGTGGTCATTAGCACCTTGGATAGTAAGGAAAGGGGCCTCTGGTCTGGGCCTCTCTAGGTGGCAAACGTGCAGTTTCTTTACATTCTCGGGTGTGGGAAATGCCTCTTCCTGAGATTCTATGGGAGTCCTGTCCACTTGCCCCCCCACCCCCGTAATACCTTTCCTCGGAAGGAGTAACAGGTGTCTGAAGCAACTTTTGAGAACAGAGAATGCTTTTGCTTCCTCCCGGCCCAAGCGGTGCAGCTGAGAACCCTCCGTCCTGCCACTTACATTCTTGAAGACCAAAGAAATGGATCACCATGATATCCCTTCTATCTCGGGCTCTGTCCCATCCTACTATCTTCCCCTGTCCTGGATCTACACAGCAGCCATAGCCAGAATCCTGGTGGCTCTTGGCTTTTCTGCTCTGTTAGTCATCCCTAAGGCAGCTGGTGACCTGCCTGCAACCCTTGGCCTCTTCAAAGACTACAAGTGTCTTCAGTCCCAGACAGCACAGCAAAGCCCCCAGGCTGCAGGGGCCACCCTTTGTGCAGGGTAGGTGCTGAGTGCATACTTGTGGAATTTCTCAGTGCCGATGGACCCACGCTGACCCTTACTTGAGATATAGGCGGTTGGAGACTTGGCGCACTGGTGATTTGTCCTGGCAGCAGATGAGACGTCTCTGTACCACGTGCTGTTGGTAACCCCAAAGGCAATGCTGGAGTTAATCATGAGAGTAGCTGGTGGTCATCTACAAGCCAAGCCTTTTCACAGGGGAAGACAGGGATGGGGGGGGGGGGAGAAAAGGGGGGCGAGGGGAGGAGGCAGGCAAGAACAGAGAGTATTTTCCTCGTTTCCGATGCCTGCGGGGGGCTTGCCTGGAAGTTGTACAAACAAAACCAAGCCCACATCTGCAGTTACTCTGCACGTGTAGCCAGGTGCAGTGTGCTAGGGCACCACTCGGGAATCTGCACAACGTTGACATCAGCAGGCACTCGGAACCTGATGGTCTGTCTTGTGAGCTCCCATCTGCAGACACTCCACTCTGTCAGCCATGACTTTCAGTGACTGAAGAAGCCGTACGTTTGTGTAGCATTTGGAGGCTTGTTCAATAGCTATTGGGAAAGCATCCCTAGTCCTAGGTTCTCAGCCAGTGGCTCTTTCTTGCTAATTAGCTACTTCATTCTGGATGTCTGTAATATAAGTCTCAGGACATATTGGACAAATTGTCGTATTTAATAGAACAATTACTTAAGTCAACATATTCCTGCTCCTATCCCAGGATGACTCCTCCTGTAAGATGAAATGGGTGTTATTGGTTGGGATTGACAGCTTTCCTAATAAGCAAGATTTCGATATGGTCTGGGGAGGCTGGAGACACGATGGGTGTTTTTATTTCAGAAAGCAAATTCAGAAATAAGGACACACAAATATTTGCTATATCCCTCTCACCACCTCCAAATGCATCTTTGAAGTGGGCTGTAGCTAATCCCCTGTCTTTTCTCTTTTTGGATTTCTTGTCTTGGAACTTTGTACTATTCTGGAGCATTTGACCTGGAAGAAGTTCATGCACAGGCAGGAGCTGGGAGAGTGGAAGTTACCCAACTCAGCCACCCTGCTGCTGACTTTGGGCTAGTCATTCACCCTTCTGTGGCCTCAGTTTCCCCACCTGCCTTCTGGGCTCTGCGTCGTGTTCCTCAGCAGGCTACCCTCTGGGCTGGCTCTGCCCCTTCCAGGCTGGCAGGCATCTGCAGGTGGGACCAGCCTGTCAGAAGTCGGTTGGCTCCCGGATTCTTGGGAGCAGCCAGTTGACTTAAGCCTTTCTGGAATTCTTGTAGGACTTGACTTTCCACCTAAATTGCCCCCGAGGAGGAGCTGAAGCTGTCCTGACATTTCCTTGGAAAGCCCGCACAGTGCTGAGCAAGCCAGCTGCCTCGCATAGCTTCTACAGGTCCAAGCCAGCGTGTTCCAAAGCAGTGTCTGCAAGTGATTTAAGGAGAAGGTGCGAGAGAGGAAAAAAGGAAGGGTGGCTGGGGTAGGGGCAGGAAAGGGCTGGTAGGTTCTCAGTCCCAGGGCCTGGATGGAAAAGTGAATGGGTCATGGTAAGGGGAGGGTGCATGCGCACTGGGGAGCTGGCCACACTGCCCTCCCTCCTTCCCTCCTCTTCTGGAATGCAGTGTGGATCCCGGTTTCTCTCAGGAAGTCATTTTTTCCAGGGCTAGAGAAGACTAGCAGGCTATCTCTCCCAAGAATGCCTCCACTCCCTCAGCTAGAACTCTTAGGGTCAAGGGTTGGTGGCTAAAGAGGCCTTTGGAAAAACAGAGTAGCTGAACCGGAAGATAGTGTTGAGGGTATTTAAGTATCCCCCTGGACTGGTCTTGCCCCCACCCTCTCTCCTGCTGTGAGATTGGCAAGGAGGTGAGGAAAGAAAACTGAAAGCAGCTTAGTAAGCACAACCCCCATCCCCCCTCCCAAGACAGTCCCAGAGGTCCACCTCCAGCCCAGCTGCAGCCACTCCCCTAGGCTGGCACCTGAGGGGTCACCCTTGGCAACTATGCAGCTGGCATCCTTTTGTTGAAGGCTCCCACCTGAGAGCCTGAACCTGTCTCCTTTTCTCACAGGCTTTTGCTGGAGCTTTCTCTACACGACAGTCAGGTCTCAGCTCTCCCCCAAACAGGGTGCCCTCCAAAGGGTCCCTATCCCGTGTCCGTCTAGCTGATAACCCACATTCAAGCCCAGGACTGTTTGGTTCAGATGGGTCTTTGTTTGCCCTAACATCTGCAACTTTCCCCCAGTTATGACAAGCAAAACATCTCCAGATTATGTCAGAAGTCCCCTAGAAGTGTGAAATTGTCTAAGACCCTTGGGCCAAATTACTCCCTGTTCTGTTTTCTTCCCCATCCCCTTCACTCTCTGAAATGGTTCTTGTTTTGTTGTTGTTGTTGATCCCAGGGGTTCTCCACCTGGCAGCAGATTGCACTCACCTGAGGAGTTTCTAGAAATCCCATACATACCTGGCTCCACCCTAATAATGAAACCTGACTCCCTTGGGTGTGGGAACTCTTTCAAAAGTGTCCAAATCAGTCTGGAGGCCATCTCGTAGGCTCTCTGATCTCTCCCAGGTGATAAGCCACCTCTGAGAAGGACACGTGGTGGGTTTTGGTCACCGCTGTTTGAGAATAATGCTTAGAGCCTTGTATGGACTAGAGACTAAAACGGAGTGGATGAAGGAATGCTCCAGAAACTCCATCATCACTCATGGGTGGGTTCTCTTTAGGGATCCTTTCATTTGTGTTACTCATCCAACAGGCATTAAGTGCCTGCTGCCGTGCCAGGGGTGGTGGCAAATACCTGTAAAGCGTGATCTCTTCTAGGAGGCTCGGGTGTCTGGGTGCCAGATGCAGATGGCAGTTAGAGTGCAGAACAAGTTAGCCCCCAACAGGCACTCAACGCCCCACACCCCTGTGCGAGATGCTCCCACTCACATTTTCACACCTGCAGATCTGCACGGCTCTTCACGGTAGATGTGGCTGCCGGGGAAGATGTGGTTTCCCGGGGAAGAAAGCAGGGCTCCAGGGAGTTACCTAATGCCCACAGTCACCTGACTATGTGCAGCTGGCCTGGATGCAAAACCGGATGTGTCTCTAGAAAAGCATTCATTCTCTGCAGCACTCAGTGCCAGGCGCAGAGGTGAGACTGGACCGGAGGCTCGTGGGTCCTCATGTGCAGCCCTTGGCGCTCAAAGGCTAAACCCAGCCCCAGCCATGAATTCACTGTCAAAATCCGTGAGCAGACCCCAAGGCAAAGAGTGATCTAAAACAGTTCTTGGGGGAAGGGAAAGAATACTGGTAGGGAGCACAGAGGGAGTCTGATAAGAGAAGGCAGCCCAGACATAGGGCATGGAAAGCAAGCAAGGTCACTATGCCGGACAGCTAGAGCTAAATCCTAGCACTGCGTCCCACAGAAGACCACATTCCTCACTGCCTCACAAAGTATTGGGACAGTTGTGATACTTCCTTAATCATGGTGCCTCCATTGGCCTTTATGCCTCAGTCTTCCCATCTGTGGAAATGGACACAATCTTTAATGCGCAATACAAGCGTGTATTAAAGAAAAAAAAAAAAACAGTACCTACACCATGGAGTATCGAGGCAGCTGAGTTAGGTATCCAACAAGAAAGACATGCTGTACACAAACAAAATGGGAAAAGGGTTTATGAGCTGCTTAACAGAGAGGGCTGAACAGGATCTACAGGAGGCAAATAAGAACTAGGCTACAAGGTTGGTAGTTTTGCCTGAAGAGTATGGGCCGGGGACTCAGGAGAGTGGCTGTCCCATTTGAGAGTGGGAGGACAGGCCACTAGGACCCATGCCTACCGAGGCCAGACACTGTGCTAGGTACATTGAGACATGCAAGCTACACTGGGGGAGGGGGGGAGGGTGAGAGTTGCCTTTGCCCCATTTGTCGGAGTGGTAGCCTGAGGCTGGGAAGGAAGGACAGTCATTCTCCCTGATCTCTCAGTGGGAGCAGAGAGCAGAGATTTGTACACAGGTGCCTTGGCCCTTTGGCCCTGTCATCTGTCTCTACTTCTTCCCACTGGCAGAGTTCAGCCAGGAGATGGACAGAGCAATGGCACAGAGGGTAAAGCAGGCAGGCTGTAAGAAGTGGAGGGGGAGGGGGAGGGGTGCCACTTGGAAGAAGGGGGAGGGTTCCAACCCAGAGCAGACTTCCAGGGAGCTGCTGATGCTGTCATTGTTAGATCATCAAGGCTGGGACAATGCCTGGCTCCTCGCAGGCAGCCTCAGATATTTTCCAGTGAGTGAGCCACTGACCTATTAACTACAAATCAGACCGTCACTCAGGCCCTAAATAGCATTGTTACTGAATAATATAATTGAAAGTATTATCCTGTTAAGCTCCCGCTCATGGGGAAAATAAACGGTTTGTTCCTAAGAGTTTTGATAATGTTATGTATCTGTTGATTCAGGGACTCCTTTTACATTCATTCAGAATTCTAGACTGCATGCAAAGAAGGAAAACAAAAACATTACAATCAGGGGTTATAGGTAGAAAGAGCAAAAGTAGTGCTTTACATTCGAACTGATGTGTGAGGCAGTTGGTGGTAAGCTTGCTTTTGAAGTGGAAGGGCTTAAGCCTGCTGCTTCAGGCCGGACAGACAGGGATCTACACAGACAGGGATGCCCACAGTCAGGGGTAAGATCAGTGATGGTGATGCCTAGGGCCCAATGTTAATAAGGGTGCCCACTTGCTTCTCACATGAGTCACCCTAACCCTTGGGCAGGTCACTTACCTTTTTTCCGTTTGTTTACTTGTCATATAACAGAGCTTATAATCCCACCTTTAAATGCTGGTAAGACACTAGCAAGCTTTTCTGCCTGAATCCTCTCCCATGTGAGGGCCACACAGCTATGTCTGAAGACTTCAAGAAATGTCAGAGTGAAAGATAGCAGCACCAAGAGTGATAACAGTACTCTAGGCTGGGCTTCTTAAACCTTTCTACCCACAACCCCTTTCATCAAGAGTTCTTTATAGAATTAGGTACAAATAAACTAGATACACAAATTGAAGTTGAATGAATCATGAAGAAATGCCTCTTCCGACAATTCTTTAATACATATATACTTATTTATATTTCATATTTTATACGAAAACAAATCACATACTAATGAGACAGGTGTGCTGGTTTATTCTTTCATACACACGAAGATTTAAACCTCGGCTGCGAGTCTGATTTTACAAGACATACAACATCTTCAACCTTTTTCAGACACCATAAATCCACAAGACTAAGTGACAGGCAGATGTTTAGGGCGACTTCAGAAACTGCGGAATCCTGTCTAAACCCCAAGTAAAGATTCAGTTAACGATTTTTTTATGAAACCCAAGTCACCCACTCAAATAGCAATTTTTAAAATCACACATCCTCATTCAGAACAATTCAAAGGTGCAGTGATTGATACTTACATGCTGAGCGTTGCTGGTAGGAAAATATTAAAAGCCTTTGTTTTCTGTAATTAAAACCATTTTGTTTCTGTGAGAGCAAAAAAAAAATTGCATGGACAATCAAAGACACAGGAATTGGCAACATAGAGTAATCAAAATATAGAATAATCACTAATAAAGCTGGGTGTTTGAAGGAGTTTGCCGGTACCGCACATGCAACACAAAGTCTGTGTATTGTGTGTTCCGGACCAAGGTTTCAGTGACGTCATAAGATGCAGCACAGGTGAGTATAGCCACAAGCACCTCATACTTAGTACACAGCTGATTCCAAATTCATCGTTGGTCATCACGCATGTTCAGAAACCTTTTACTGTTGCCGATTTTTTTTTTTTTGATCAGTTACATCACTAGTCCAAAACCTGCAGGTTAAAAAGCTGGATTCTTGAGGGTGCTACCTCCATGCAGGAGTAGTCACAGAATATCTGCTAGCTCGTGTCACTCCTAATCCATGAGTCAGGATGAGAGCTGAGGAGTTAGTCACAGAGAAGGGAATGGTGTGCCAATCACCAAGGCAGTGAGCGAATGCCCTCAGAAAGATCTGCACCTGGCTTCTTCCCTAGGCTAATTCTTCTAACAAATGTTTTGCAATGCACAAACCTCGACATATTTAGCTACGTCCACCCTGAGTGCTTTCAGACAACAGATGACCCAGAAGCCCTGCACCTTCTGGCAGGCATGAATGTGACCCAGAATTTATGAAGAGAGGCAGATGTGAGTCTGATTCCTGCCCCTGCTCCCTCGACAGCTGGTGACCTTGGTCACTCTGTACGGCTGCTTTATCATCTGTAAGCAAGGGTCATAATTGTATGGCTGTTACCTGTTCTATCAAAAGATTAAAGTAATGCTATTCTCTTCTTCTCTTTCTTTCTTTATCTTCCTTCCTTCCTTCCTTCCTTCCTTCCTTCCTTCCTTTATATCCTGATGGTAGCCCTCTCCCCCCCTCTTTCCCCGCTATTCCCTTCCGCTATTCCTTAGAAAAGGGGAATCCCCTTCCCCCACCCCAACCAACCCACACTAGCACATCAAGTTGAATCAAGACTGAGCAATCCTCTTCCACTGTGGCCTGATGAACCAGCCCCGCCAGGAGGGAGTGATCAAAAAACATGCAACAGAATCCTTGTCAGAGATAGTCCCCACTCCCCTTACTAGGGTACCTACATAAAGACCGAGCTGCTTATTGGCTACATCTATGTATGGGCCTAACTCCAGTCTATGCATGGTCCTTTGTTGGTGCTTCAGTCTCAGCAGGCCCCTGTGGGCCCTGGTTAGTTGGCTTTGTTGGTCTTTTTGTGGCGCTCCTGTGCTGGTCCTTCTATCCTCCCCCCACCCCTCCCACTCTTCCACAAGACTCTCTGAGCTCTGCCCTGTGTTTGGCCAGGGTACACAGCAATTCTGTTCTTAAAGAGGTCATTCACTAAAAATGAGGTGGCCGAGGGGATTAGAAAAGGTGACCTTTGGGAGAATGTGATGGAGATAGGTAGGTTATAAACTGGTGGGTTTTGTTATAAACCTTTTTGATCCTGTGCTCGTAATTCTTTGCTAAAAGGTATTTTTAAGCATTTTGAGAGATTCTGCAAGTCCAGTACTATGCACAGTGCTTAGCAAGTGGCAAGCTCTTAGTAAACAGAGGCAGCTCATTTCCATGCTGCAAGGTGACTCGCCCTCACTGTTTTCTGAATGGTTCAGAAAGGAGCTTAGGGTTCTCTACTTCAACTGCTCACACCCCTAAAGCTCCAGGACCTGAATAGGGGAACACACAGGCCTAAGCAGAGTCCCTCTTGCCAGGTGGGCCCTCTGATTCCTTCCCACCCAGCTCCAGGATCATCTCCACCCCCCCCCCTTCCCACCCCAGTCCCACTTGCCAAAGAGAGTAGTTGGGCACAACCACAGTTCTGACCTAGTTGGAACCTTTGTCACTGTCAGCCTCTAGAACCTCAGTCCTCTGGCTCTCTAGACTGTTTCTAAGGCTGTGCTGGGGAACCAAAGGCACAAAGAAGAGGATGTGAGAATCGGGCACGGGCTTGCCAAAATCAGGCAGAGCCGGATTTACTTCATTTTCAAAAATGTTTTCCGAGCTGCTGAATGGGGAGGGTAGTGAAAATCGTTGTCCCTGCATCTTATCAAGGTACGGGAGGGGTTAGTTGTCAGCCCCTCAGTCACAATGGTCACACCAACAACTGCAGCTGGATCCCAGTGATATCAGCTGAACTGAAGTGCCTGTTTGGGGATCTGGCTTCTGTGGATTTACTGCTGTTCTGTGTTTCCATTTGTAGTTTGTATAAGTCGTCCAGCTTGCAGGCCTCAGAACTTTCACTGCTACTTGTGACCTAAGCTGACAAGCAAAGGCGCTTTCCAGACCCCCAGTGGCCTCACTGTAACATTGTAGGAAACAGTAACCCTGCCTCCCTGGCTTTTTTGGATGATTAAATGTAACAACACAGAAAATGCTTGGCCCGTTGCCCAAATCCCTATAGCATCCAGTAAGAGGTCACTGTCATTTCCTTGTGTCCAGAGATGACCTGACGTTGAAAATGATGGTGATAGTATAGAGCCTAAAGGTCTCAGCAGACAGGAGGGATGGACCAAATCTAGTGACTTAAGAGAATAACATCAAGTCCTGCAGGAGCAGACATGGCAGTCAGGGCTCTGTGGACATAGGTGCGTGGAAGGCCTCAGTGGGCAAGGGGCATAAAACAAATCTTTTAGCAGCATCCTATTAGTTACTTTACTTGTTGCTGTAATAAAATACCCCGAGGAAGCAATGTCATAGATGTAGGGTCCTTGGGGCAGAGAAGGTATAGAGCAGCAGACGAAGCTGTCGGCTGTGGCAGCGGGAGTGTGAGGCGGCAGTTGGCCACATTGCATTCACACGCAGGAAGCCAAGAGACATGCATGCTGGTACTCAGCTCGCTTTCTCCTTTTTACGCAGCCTGGATCCCGTCCACAGGAAAGTGCCACCCACATACAATATGGAGTATTGAATTAACCCACTTCATTTAACACAGTCTAGAAACCCCCTCACAAATGCAGATGAACCCAGAGGTCTGTCCCCTAGGAGCATATCACCTCAGGCCAGCTGAGCATGAAGACAAACCATGGAGAGCGAAGCTGTACGGTATAAAGCGGCAGGTGTGAATGGCCACTCCCCTCCCCCGGGATTACAGACCCCAATGCAGACGTTTGCTCGGTTTCAGTTATCGTGGGTAAAGTGGGACACCCGCAGAAATGACGTGTCAAATGACAGTGGCCAGGTTAGCACAGTCTGGAACAAGGTAGCATAAGTTTTACTTTTTAAAGCTGGGAGTGTTTGGTGTCAGAGTTTGGGAGTGGGGTGGGGGGTCAGCAAACGACACAACTCCACCACCTGAGAAACTTCAGAACCATGTAGGCAGAGAGGAGAAGAGCCAGACAGCTGGAGATCAAAATACACACAGTGCTGCTGACCGAGGCAGACTTGAGAATATGACCCAAGTCTACTAGCCAACTGGCTACTCCAATACACCCTGCCTTCATGACCTCCATGCAAGAAAAGGAACTTTGAATGTTCAAGACAGAGTCTTCCATAGAGCAAGCCACTGCTGTTCTCTGATGCCAGAAGACAGACAAAGAAATGTCTATAGGAGACCAACCCCACCAAGACAGTAGAGGGAGAGGGTGTTAACAGCTCACTCATTCTTAGCCACATCCCCTAGAGGAAATGTAGGACGCATGTCCTGGGTGCTGGATAAAGATGCTTCCGTGCAGACAAAAGGTGGGAGAGTAACAATCCCCTCCCACCTTTAGGAAGGCTGAGATTTTAGTGACCGTGTTCTTTGTGTGCATGATGCTTATTGTTAATTTATTCAATGAGTCCTCAAATATTTATCCTGCTCTGCACCAGGCGACACACCTGGGCTTCAAGGGGGAAGAAATGGAGATTTCTGCTCTTGGAACTCACATTTTTGACCTGGAGAGAGACAGAGGAAAAGCAGTAAGCATCCTGAGTGGTAAATCATATACTAGAGTATAAAGTGGCACTTGTTAATGGGGGCAGTGAGAATCATAACCTGAGAGTTGACAGAAGTGAGGGAATGAGCCATGGGGCTACTTAGGGAAAGAGGTGTCCAGGTGGAGAGGCAGTTGGGAGCAAGGCCCTACGGCAGGTATGTGCTTGAGAAGATAAGGAAAGCAAAGGCAGCAATGGATGGAGCAGCATGGCTATGAGTTCTGGAGAACCCTAAAGCTGGGTGACACAGTGCCACAGGAGCCAAAGACCTCTTCCATAGCAGTACTGGTAGCTGCAGTTATTTGACCTTTTTAGACATGAATGAACCGAGCTTTGTAGCCAAAATCTCCCTTAGTTTTACAACTGGGAATATTAATACCAGAGAGAGAAAAGCAGTTTGTCAGGGGTCACAAAATAGGATCAGTGCACTGAGCTGGTCCCCAGGTCGCCTGTTTCTCTTCCATGTCTCTGCTCTGGATGTGAACTTCCTTTGAAGACGGTGACTGCGTCTCTCTGGAAGCTTCCGAAGTAGATCATGGGCTTCTTAGCGCTTTGCTTTTATGGCACGTGAGACTTCTACATTAACAATAATAGAACTTCCGTCCTAGTGAGACATGTGATGCAGGAAATGATTGTTTACATGTTAAAGGGTGCACTAGCAAATCCAGGATGAGGGAAGGGAGATCACTGGCTTACAGTGTGACCACAACAGCAGTGAGAGTACATCCTGCTGTGTATTGACTGCTTCCTGTGAACCTGACCCTGTTGTAAGATGTCAGCATCTAATGATCCCTTATTCCTGACCACCACCTTAAGAACAGAGCTCTGTTTCCTCATTTTAGAGAAGAGGGGACCAGGCTGAGAAAGGTGATGTGACTAGTCCAAAAGCCCACCACACTTAAGTAGGTGAGCCAGACTGGAAGCCCGGGCAAGCTGGCTTAAGCGTCTGCCTTTCTGACACCTCTGATCACAGAAAATGGCCAGACCCAAGGAAGGCTGTACCAAAGTCCAGAGCTCAGGTAAACCAGAGAATGTGTCCATTTCCTGTGGGATCTGCACTGGGGATCAGCCACTTTCATTTTCATGCTTCTTTCCTGGAAGATGCTCCTCTCACTGGTGTCTATCCAATTCAAGGACCTTTCGATTTTGCCTGACAAGAGGACTTTAGGGTCCCCTGGGAAGAGGTGTTTGGGTGTATGTCCTCTGAAGCATACCATAACTGGGTCAAGCACCGAGAAACCCTGACTGTAGAAAGAAGCCATCCTCAAGGATTGCCAACACACTTGGCATTTGATAACCTGATAATGACTACTATAGTGTTTTTGTAGGGCTTACTCACTCCACCAGACTGTCATGTCCAGGTTTTATGTCACTTAGCCCCACAGATTCTGGCAGGTAGAATTCTCACCACCTTCTAAAAATGAGAAGCTGAGATGAATTCAGGAAGGATAACTCATTTGCTTAGCCACATAATCGAACTGATGAACTGGACCAAGAGAGAAAACATGGATCCCAGTCCAGATGTAGCCACCAGTCTCTGCTGGCTGAGCAGCTATGCTCCAAATACAATCCCAAAGTCCCTAAAGGTAATCAATCACAACAGCCCTTCAACTCTCCCATCTTCCTGAAAAGAACTGTGAAGAGCCATATCAAGTTCCTTGCAGTATCTACTCAGAATAAAAAGATATCGAAGAAGCCGGTCTTTGGGATTGGCTCTCTACTAAAAAGATTGTTTTTATTTTCTGGGAACTGGCTGGCTGCATCTGTTGCACTAAGTCAGATTGTCAAGGGATTGACATGTGTTGGCCAGGTTTTGGAGTTTGTGTTGATATTATGGCTGTGAAAAAGCACATATTGGTCCTCACCGTCTATATGACTGTAACTGATTTTTTTTTACCTCTTTCTCTTCCATTTCATGCAACTTTTGCCCACAGCCTCATCGGCATAATTGACACATTGGCTCAGGCCGCCAAGATTGCCAACTCGGAGCCTTGGATCAGTGAAATCGGCTATGACAGATGTGATTGTTTACAAGAAAATAGAAGCCGCTATAATTAGACCTTCTAAAGAGTACATTTGGATAGAGAATGAGAGGCACACTTTAACGTGGCACGAGGTGTTTGATTCCAGCCCTAAGCACGTACTTCTCTATTCTGTTAAAGGAGGTGTTGGTGTGTCTGGCACTCTCTGAGAGACTGCCATCTATCAGTTTTATGTCACAGCTCCTGATGGATGGAAAACCCAGGTGGCAAAGCAAACCTCTAGGGCACCAAGAGAAGTGGCTTTAGTTCTTGGTTTGGCCGCTTGTCCTCAGCAACAATTTATTTTTTTATAGTCATTAAAACAAGTGATTTAAGAAAAAAAAAAAGAGCCTCATCATAGGCCTGAGACATTAAGGGTAACTAAGTAAGGAGAGTGTCCAGCAATATGCCAGGCAAAAGGCACCAAGGGTTAGGCCTCCTACACATACAACTCAGTGGCTTCCTTCATCCTCCCCTTTCTCATCATAAAATACAAGTACACCCATCTCAAGTCATGAATGAGGGTTGGAGGAAATGCAGAATGCAAAAAAGCCTTTACAGCCATCCAGGGCTGTTTCATGCCTTATCACTCCTATTATTATATTTATAAATGCCGATTCTAGTTGAACACATTATGTGCATTCTTGGCTCGGTAGTCTAGAAGATGGCCAGTGTCTCTGCTTGGCACAGTAATACCAGGCCCATGGCCCATGATACTTTTAAGCACCCAAAAAACATTTAATTTTATTTCTTACAGAATCAGGAAGAAAAGAAAGAATGTAAAATCAAGTATAAAAGTAAATAGGAGTAGGCATCATAATTAAGTCAACCTAGATTTATCTATCTATATATAAATAGTCATAACCTAATTTATGTTTATCATTAATCAGTGAAAATTATTTATTGATATTATTTATGTGTGGAGAAAAGGACCATGAAATGCAAAACTGACCAGGGCCCACTGAAGTCACCATGAAGCCTTGGTTTGGGGAGCTTTATAAATACTGAGGTAATTATTCTTAGGAAGGTCTGTTGATTCTCACTTTCCACATGAGAAAAACCAAAGTTGGAAGGCTATGGAAACTTTAGCCAAAGCTACTCAGCTACTTAGAGATGATATTGCACTGGGCTACTGTGACAATCCAAACATCAAAATGAGCCAACACACTAAGATTTTGTTCCTTGTTCATACCACCATTCTGGTGTGCTCTCAACTTCAACCTTCCACCATCGTTTGGGGCCCCAAGCACCACCTTTCTTTTAGCTCTGTCTCCCTCAGGTTCTGGGAACTCTCACTGTTTGGTGGTGGGTGGGGAAGCTATGAGAACTACAAATGGAAGATGTTCTTTTAGTCAAGCCTAGAGTTGATCCGCATGGCTCTATTTGGGTACCACTGGCCAGAGAGCAGTCACAAAGTTGTATCTAACTGATGGGAAGGCTGGAAAGCACATGACATCAGCCAGACCTCACACATGGCATCCGTGCTCCTTTCCCTTTATTTAGCTGGTGTTCCCACTCTTAGCTCCCACTTGCCCCGCAGTCTCTCGCACTCACTCACTATTCTCAGCACCAGACTTCTCCCACATGGCATAGTTTCCATGTGAAACAATGGGAAGACAACTGCATTTGGGGAGTTTCTCTGATAGCCCAGGAAGGCTTAAGCCGGTGACATGTTTTGTTTGGCTCCTGACCCCAGGCTCACAGTGGCACTGCTGGAAGGAAGCAGAAAATGGTGCTGGCCTCCTCAGTATGGGAAGCACAATTCTACAGAGGATTTCAGAGAACTGAGAGAATTGGGCTAGAGGTGTTCTATTGGCTGGACCCAGAGCACCAGTAGGCATAGCAGGAGACAGGAGCTATTGATGGCGCGTTATCATAAAAGCTCTCCAGCCGTAGGATTCCAGCCCTTTAGCGGAAGTGAACTGTGTGGCTCACCTCTTGCTCTGCAGTGAGTGCTGCAACTGAAATATAAACCTGCTGCATCCACCTGGAGGCTACATGTCCTATATCATCCTCTCTGTAATGGCTAGACAGGCCCAGCGACCTTAGCAGCAGCCTTGTCCTGAGGGCCCTTAACTCCTCTAGATGATGCCAAAGCTGTTTGTTCATAGACCCTCTAATGAACAGGGGTAGCCCTCCTCCCCAAAGAAGGCTTCACAGATGACTCAGCCCTCAGTGCTCTCCCCCCTTCGGTGCCCAGAGTACTTGTAGCCATCCCATCTAAAGATCCTGCTTCACTTTGTAACAAGTCATCACCCTCTTTTTTGATGTTTGGCTTAGAGGAATGAACCCAGAACCATGCTCATAGCTGCATGAGCCAGTGGCTTTCCAAGCATTCTGTTGTTATTGTTGTTTTGTTTTGTTTGAGACAGGGTTTCTTGGTGTAGCCTTGGATATTCTGGACTCGACTCGCTTTGTAGACCAGGCTGGACTCAACCTCACAGAGATCCACATTCTGTGTAGACCCAATATCAATTCAGTTCATCCAGGTTCACACTCAGGACTCAGCTTGTAGTAAGAAGAAAACTGATACCCAGTTACCATCCACTTGGTACTTGCCCTTCATTTGGAGAAGGAAAAGGCACACTCAGCAAAGGAAGAAAGGGGGAGGGTGTACAGTTACCTGAAATATCAGTATCACCCTTCATGTCTGTAAGGCGACTATAGTCACATTGGATACCTGTGTCTGTGTCCAAATTAGCCTGATTTCCATAAGGCCTTCTCATATGATCTCATTGCCACTGACCTGGTGATAGATGCTGGACAGGTCCTCCTTCCTCTCTGCCTGTTTCCTTGTCTGTCAGATAGAGATGTGATTGTGGCTACTGGCTTCAAGGTTTCAGTGAAATGGACCTCCCCTCCAGGCCTTGCTTGCCCTTCATGAAAGTCCAAAACTGTATTTTAAAAATGTATCTCATGAAGAGACGTGGCATCTAGGACTAGCCCTGTGAGGAATTTTGAGGGTTTGTTTTTGTTTTTTTAATGATGAGTATGTTCGCAAGAAAACGGGATCTTCATTGCTTAGGAATTTCTGCTGCTGCTGCTGCTACTGCTAGCTGTTGCTGCTAACTGTTGCTGCTGCTGCTTTCTACAGTGGAACACCATTCTCAAATTTGTTTGAGGCAACAAAGAAATATGGTTCTGGTGCACATGGCCACTATTCAAGGGTCTCAGGAGCCACCTAGTCTACACTGAGAGCTAAGCATCTGTGTACAAGTGAAGAGAGCTCAAAGATAGAAGGGGTGCACAACCAAAGTACCAATGCATGATGGGAAATTTTTTCTGCTAGTCTAGGTGGTTCCAGGTGCTCTAGGAGGGGGTGGAGAAGAGAAATAGGCAAGACACTGAAGACATGGTCTCTACATGCAAGGACCTTAAGAGCCTTAGGGACAGGCAATTACCAGAACCTAACAAGATATGACTACATACCAGTAACAAAGACGGCATATGTGAATGACAAGACTCAGACCTGTGGTCCACAGGAAGGTTGGGCTGAAAGAGCTGGACACGCCTGGGACCTGTTCCTTGCTTGCCTTCCCTTTCTTACATGCTAGCATCTGTGTTGCAGGAGAACAAGTGCATGAGATGCTGTGAGGTGGTTGTCACAGAGTAAGCACGGAGTCGGTCCAAGCTCGTTCTTAGTATTCACAATGCTGGGTTTTCCCCATCCCAAGGAAGAGGTAGCAAAATGGCCACAGAAAGCTTTCTAGAGAAAGGACTTGAGCTAGGCTTGAGGATGTAGCTCTGTGGGTAGAACATTTGCCTTGTGTGCAAAAAGCCCAGGTTTAATCCCCAGCACTGCAGAAAACAGGTGTGGTAGCAAGCGCTTGTAATTCACTCAGAGGTGGAGGCAAAGGCATTCAGGGTCATCCTTGCCAACATAGGGAGTTCAACCAGCCTGGACTAATGACTATCAAAAAATAAAATAATAAAATAAAATAAAATAAAGTAAAATAAAATAAATGATTCAAATTTGAGTTGAAATAAGAAGAAAAGTGATCAAAGACCTGCAAAAGAGTGTCCCCCTGAGCCTTCAGGTTGGGATGCGCCTGTGTCCAGGGCAGCAGCAACAGGCGGAGTGAGCACTGTGTTAGATGAGGCTAGTCTGCTTTTAGGCTTGACTTCCAGATGTCAGTGAGGTCTCCATATCCCACCCTCCCGGAAGGCCAGCTAGCTGTTCTCCTGGCATCCTTAATACATGCTAAGCCAAGCTAGGAGCCAGCAGAAAGTATCTACGTCTCTACAGCCCTCCACCCCTGCTTTGGCTGGCCTGCCTCTCCCTCCTGTCCAGGGCATCTATAAATCCCACTTTCACAGCCTTCAGGAGTTGGCAAGGCTGCCACAGACCTCAGTCACATCACGATGGAAACAATTGAAAACCTCTTGGCAAAAAGAAGGGGGTGACCTAATGTTTTAGAGCAGGATGCATTTTTTTCCCTCACCACTTTGGTTCAAACCCTAGCAACAAAACAACTGCCCTCCAAACCCTACCAGGCCAGTGCCCCCAGAGTCCCCTATCAAGCTGCCTCAGAGACCTCTGCAGAACAATCCCAGTGTGACTGTCTGGAGTTGCAGAGCTGGCTCGGCCTCCTGGTTTGCCAGGCTTCCCAGGGCCCGTCAGAAGCAAGGATGTGGCAAAGGGGCCCGTGGTAAGGCCCATATATAGAGCCAGGGGAATGTGGGCCTCTGGCAGGTGGCCTAGAATAAATGGCTGTGTTCTGAGGGTGAACACAGCCGAATTATAAATAGCACCCGCCTCCCTCCCCTTCCAACTTGCTGTGTCTATCACTGGAGGGTTGGTGATTACATTTAAGGGCATGACAAGGGGGCAGAAGAAGGAAATACTGGCCTGGAGATACTGAGGGCTAGGTTGTGCGTGTCACCTGTGCCTCCCCTGGATGGAGGGAAGTGTGGCTCAAAAAGTTGCTCATGGCCTTTGTCTCAGCAGTGAGGCATGGCTTCGTAGCCATGCTTTGGGACTGGGTTAATGTTCTCATACCTCCATTTTTTACTTCACAGTGCTCATTGCCTACATCCTTGAGGGCAATGTTTAAAATCAAGCGCTTTAAAGAACCAGGGAGGGCCAAACATAGTGGTACCCACCTTTGATCTCAGTACCCAGGAGGCAGAGGCAGGCAAATCCCTGTGAATTTGAGGCCCAGCTGATCCCTGCAGCTAGTATCTGGTCAGCTAGGTCAATCAGCATATCTTTTGTAGACACATTTTGAAGATTAGAGGAGTTCACAGAGAAGGTAAGCAGTGGGGTGTGAATGAGTAGCCAGTATAGCTAGATTCAAGGTCATTTTCAGAATGACCACCTATGGCAATGACAATGTGCCTCGAGGATCTGGGCTACAAGAGGGTGCCTCAGAGGCCACAGTGGAAGGAGACCTTCCAGGACTTCGCTCCCATGTCCAAAAAGGCAACTTTACTCCTACCTATCTTAAGTATTAAGTGACACTTGTCTAGAAGTGGATGCTTTAAAAGGGAATAGCGAAACCAGTATTGCACTTGATGGTCTCATATTTGTGCTCTATCAGTAAAAACCCAGAGAAGGAGGAGCCTGTACCAGGTCAAGGTCCCCGACTGGTCTGCTGCCATGCCTGAGGTTTTGTGGGGGGGGGGGGTGTTTTGTTTTGTTTTTAAGGGAGCCCCTGGAAGGTAGGGGACAGAAGGTAGGAACATCCTCTGCACCCCTATCCTTCAATAAGTGAGGTCAGAGGAGCAATGGGACTTGTTCAAAGTACTAGACACTGCCGGACCTAGGGCTCTAAGCCATAGCAAGTGTTCAGGACTCTGAATGGCAGGATTTGTCCCATGGAGCTGTGTGACAGAGGGAGAGGCACGAGCTGAGCTGAGAAAATGGCTACTGGTGAGACGCTGCAAGGGGCAGGAGGAGCTTTGAAACAGAGGAAACCAACGCTTGTTTCTCTCTGGCTCCTGAGAAGTAGAGGCCTAAAAAAGACCGAGGATCTAGCTCTCTTAAGGCAGCCTGTCCCCATCTAGCTCCCCACAGCTCCTGACTGAAGGAATGTGTGTTACAAATGAGGGTCACCACCCCAACCAGGTGAGGCAAGGCCCCAGGCTTCTGGAGAGGTTTTCCTGCAAGGCATAGCCTGCATCTTTAAGGCTGCTCAGCTCTGGGCTTTCTGTGGTGCCTGGGCAGAGCCCTCAGGAGGACAGCTGGAAGGCTCCTGCTGCAGGACCTGAATGCACAATATGCCTCATCCAATCTGAGCTGTGAGGAAGTCCAGACAGCCTCCTCTACACGGGAAAGGACATGGCAGGGACAGGTGGCTTGCTTTCTACAGCTTTCCCTTCCCCCATGCTTAGAACATTAACAGCCTTCTAAAATGTACTTCCCATGAACACAGGGTGTGCTCAGCTGTGGCCCCAGGTTTTGTTTCCTGGTCTTTGGATGTAGTGTGTATTTCTTACGCAAGACTGAAGGAAGATACGGATGGATAAAGAGCCCCATAAATGTAGACTTTGATCTCCGTATCTCAGACACACTTAGAAAGTAAGTACATGCTCTTTACAGTGTGACATGCTGGCCAGATCCCTGGCCTTAGACTGCACTCTCCTGACACGTGAAAGCTCACATCTCCCGAGACTCACTTGATCTAACTGGACAGTATCTTTTCCAGCTTCTCAGACCCCACAGAACCCAAATAAATCCAGGGCAATTAAGGAGAGTATGCACAGTGCTTTATCAACCCTGAAGTTTATCCAAGACATCCCTGAGACACCTTTTTTATTTTCATTAATTTATTTAATCACCTTACAGCCTGATCACAGAGAGGTTTAGTCCCTCCTCTCTTCCCAGTCCCATCTTCACACTCCCTTCCCCATTCTGCCTCCCCACGAGTACCAACCTACCCTAGCATACGAAGTCGCAGAAGGACTAAGCACATCCTCTATCGACACCCCATTTTCTGGTGTGTACCTGGAGAGGTGACTCCTGCTTGAGAGATCTTACTCTGCGTTTGTCAGTCTTGGAGTTTTGATCTCAACCGGAGAGCACGGGTCATTTAGCAATCATAAAGACACCAACTTCCTCCTTCAACTCTGTCCACACTAGCCTTTATAAGTGAAGTGAGGAGCAGAATCCCGCAAGCTCTTTGACACGACAGGGGAGTTCCACCTGCCAGCTCTATGACAAGGGGATACCCTGATCCCTTTAGTTTTAGAAATGGGACATGTTGGGGTGCAGATGTCAACAGCTATGGGAGGTGGAGTAGCTCTCGGCCCCCTTAGCCAGTTCTTCGGTGTTTTTATATCATAATCCTGTTTAGTGTTTTGCTTCTGTGTTGCCTCCCACCCCACAATACCAATGTCCCACACCACCTTAGAGACCTTGTCTCTTTTGTCAGTGCCATGGCTCTGCTGCCTGTTCAGTTTAATAAAACATTGTGTCAAATGAACACGTGAATCAATCCGTAGATACGATCCCTCAGGACTACTCTACATCTATAATTCTGTTTAACTTTGTTTGGCTATTTTTTTTTCAGTTTCTTTTTCTTTCCTGCATCTTCATCTTATCACCTGGTCCTAGGCACATCATCACGCTGGGATGCCAGCCTTGACCACTGTCTTAGTTAGGGTTTTGTTGCTGTGACACCATGACCAAGGCAATTCTTATAATTGGGGCTGGCTTACAGTTTCAGAGGTTTAGTCCATTTTTATCATGGAGGAAAGCATGGCAGTGTACAGGCAGACATGGTGCTGGAGAAGGAGCTGAGAGTTCTACATCTTGATCAACAGGCAAGAGAAGGAGGCTGTGTGTCACACTGGGCATAGCTTGGGCATATATATGAGATCTCAAAGCCTGCCTCCACAGTGACACACTTCTTCCAACAAGGCCACACCTCCTAATAGTGCCACTCCCCATGGGCCAAGCATTCAAACACATGAGTCTATGGGGGTCATACCTGTTCAAACTACCACAACCACCCTAAAGAATCAATCTTTCTCTCTCTGTCTGTGTTTGTCTGCCTGTCTGTCTGTGTTTCTCTCTCTCTTTGTTTTTCCATCTGTCTCTCTGTCTGCCTGTCTGTCTCTCTCTCTCTCCCCCACAGGTTTCATTCTAACATTGATGTGTGGAAGAGTTAGATAGTTTGCCATTTTCTAACACTATGGCTAAACACCTCAGTATGATTAATACACAAAGAAAAGAGGTTCTGGAGGCTGGGATGTTCAAGGGCATGGCAAACATCTGGTGAGGGGCTTCTTGTGAGCTATAACTTGGGAGAGGGTATCATACGGTGAGACCATAAGCTGTGTCTGTCTAGCTAAGTGGTTCTCAGCCTGTGGGTAATGACACTTCTAAGGGTGCATATCAGATATTCTGATATCTGATGTTTACATTATGATTCATAACAGCAAAATTACAGTTATGAAGTAGTAACAAAATAATTTTATGGTTGGAGGTCACCACAATATGAGGAACTGCAATAAAGGGTTGCAGCATTAGGAAAGTTGTTCTAGTTCTTCTTTTAGATCACTAATACTGCCATGGGTCCCCATTATTTGGCTTCATCTAATGCTAACTACCTCTGAATACTATTAACATGAGAATTTGGGGCTTAACTTCTACCACATGAACTTCTGAAGGACACTGTCACACTAATTCACATATACCCTGGCTTACTTCCCAGATCTGAACTCCATGAGCTCAGTGGTCTGTCCAGCCCATTCAATATGAACTCTCATGGCATGCTGCACAGACTGTTCTTTCAGCTAACCTCCATCACAGTCCAGAGTATTTCAATTCCACCAGACATGCCTTTGTCCATCCAAACAGGAAGAGACTGGGGAGACGACCTAGCCCAAGGCTCTTGTTTTTTAGGGACTCTGAGGAGGTGATTGGCATCAGAGTAGGACTGCTTCTCCACATTTCCTATCTGTCTTACCATCTTGTATGACTTTCATAGGGCCACTGCAACAAAACACCACACACTTGGTGCTGTGACCCAACACAGCTCCATTATCTCATAGCCTTGTGGCTTAGAGATCTGAAATGGGTCTCCCTAAACTCAAATCAGGATGTTGGTAGGGCTGTTCTTCTGGAGGCTTGAAGGAGCAGTCTATTGCCTTGGGAATTCCCACTTTTAGAGTCCAGTCATCTGTAATAGATGGGTGCTTTTCCTTTCGACCCCAGGCCCCTGGAATAATGACTCATGGGACTAATAATATATTTACAGATACCTAAGTTATATAGCTAGGCTCTTCTCTGACCAGCTCATAACTTAAAATAACCCATTTATACTAGTCTACATTCTGCCACATGGCTGGTTATCTCTTCTCAGGTACCATGTGTCTGTCCTCATCACATCTTCCTGACTGAATCTCTGCACCTGCTCTATCCCAAAATCCTTTCTGTCTATCAGATGTCCCACCTTCTATACCCTTTTCTATAGGCTATAGATTTCTATTGACAGGTGTTGCATAAAAATCACAAGATAGTCTCTCTACAGTCATTTTCCTTGACAACACCTTCTTCCTGTTTTTAAACCGAGGAAGAACTGCTGTGTCTTACTCCTGATTGATGTTCTGACCATCTCTCTTCTTTTTCACGTGAATTAGGGTCTTTGTGATTACATGTAGCCTTCTGGACAAGTCAGCATCAATTCCCCATCTCAAAATCTCTTACTTATCACATCTGCACAGCTCCATAAGAAAGCGTATCCAGCAATTCTAAGGGTCAGGACTAGAATATTTGAGCGATGGAGGGCACACATCCCATCATGCCATCTGCCATTGGGTACATCTTCAAGCAGACATGCAGGTCCTATGTAGCCTAACACCTGTTGTACCTTACTTACATGGTATTTATTGCATAACTTCACAGACAATTTAGCAGCTAGCCCAGGTAAGCACCAAATATTTCTTGAACAGGGCTGGCCATCTTTAATCCACCCATCAGTACACTGCAAACATCTAATGACTTGCAGGTTCATTGTGCTTTTCATCTTGCTGGGACAGAAATACTCTCCATTCTCTTTACTACTTGGATCTTATGGAAGACCCCAACCACTACCATATTTCCATCTGCAGGCATATCAAGATATGATTAAATATGTAAAAACTGTGGATCTGTAAAATATTTATGCCAATAAGTCAAATGCTTTCATTTTATTTATTAACTATCTTATTTGACATTTTTATACAAGTATACAATGTATTCTGATGACTCACTCCCTACCCCCACACATCATCACTTCTCTCCTCATCCCTACCAACCCTCCCCTCTCCCTATTAGTACCTTTCCCAGATTCATGACTCTGTGTTTGTGTGTGTGTGTGTGTGTGTGTGTGTGTGTGTGTGTGTGTGTGTGTTTGTGTATCCCATTTAGCTTAACCAGGGCATCTGTGTGATAGAACTATTGACTTTTTTTTGAGACAGTCTCTCTCATATACCTCCCAGGCTGGCCTTAAACTTACCACATACAGGAGAATGATTTTGAACTCCTGATCCCCCTGCTTCCACTAACTGATTCCTGGGATTACAGCTAAGTATCACCATGTTCAGTTTACACAGTGCTGTGAATCAAACTAAACAGGCATGATACCAACTGAGCCAGATTCCCAGGACCCACAAATTGATAGTGTTATCTTTTAAATGCTATTCAATAGCTTGGTGCTATGTGTAGCCTTTCACAGGTTGATATTTCAAATCTGTTTTTCAGGGTACTACATAAGCAGTATAGTCCCATCCTTAAGCTGTCACACATAGCTGTACACAGACTATGTCAAGAGTTTAAATTTAGACTCTTTCAGGACTAGAAAGCTTAGTGAAAGACTCTGTCCTGGTCACTGCCACCATCCTGCCTCAGGCCTGGCCCCTCTGAGAGACCCTGCTTGGAATAAGGCTGAAGAAGAAATCTACAGAAGACACCCAAACATGATGGCACATGCCAGTAACTCTGGCACCTGGGAGGTGGAGGTTGGGAGAAATAGGAAGTCCAAAGTCATCCTTGGCTATATGGTGAATGAACTAGGAGGCTTCCCTGAGATACGAGACCCTGGAGAGACAGACAGACAGACAAAGCAAAACAGAGACAGATACAGACAGAGAGAGAGAGAGACTCTTGAAGTATGTATAGCCTAGATCAGACCTTGGACCAGTCACATCCCAATCTTGAGCCATGTACTTGCCTGTCTACTAGGGACTTAGAGCCCTCAGCCTCTAAGTTTCCCTTTCACCAGCAACTTGTCTTAGTTGATGCTGCCAACAGAACTCTACAGACATTTGCCTCTCACCGTCCTGACAACTGGAGTAAGTCCAAGTTCAAGGTGCTGGCAGATTCAGTTCCTGGAGAGGGCCCCCTTCTTGGTTTGCAGATGGCTACCATTCATGTGTCCTTAAGTGGTGGGGACAGAGTCTGTTCTCTCTTCCTCTCCTCAGGGCACTCATCCCCTCAAGATGGCCCCACCCTTATGACCTTGTATAAACCCAGTAGTGTCCCAAAGCACCCCCCTCCTTCCACATGGGGAGTGGGGCTGCACGGTTTAAACAAGCATCGGCCCAAAACAGATCTGTTACAGTTCTGCCATCTGGTTTCTGGTAGGCACCATTCTTCTGTAGCCAGAGCAACCGTTTCACTTCCAGCCTGAGCTCCTGATTACATCAATGTCTCTCTGGTGACAGCCACCCTGGCAGGTTCCTCCCACTCACCCCATCCTTCTCAGAATCCAAAAGCAATGGCTCCCTCTGAGGTCCGCAGAAAGCAGGCTGCCTTTCCTGCATGTCAAGTTGGAGTTTGGGGCACAGGTTTTTCCAACTGCCCCATAATATGCCTACCATTCTGTGAACCACACAGAAGGATTTTGGTTTCTTACTCTACAGTGAGCACTGACTTTAAAAAGCTCTGGTGATTTGGGAAAGAAAATAGAAACAAACAAACTAAAAACCACCACCAACAACGACAACAAAAACCCATACATATAAATAGTTGCAGGCGGCCTTGTGTTAAAGTGTCATGTGCAATTCTGCATTCTACTTTATAATAAAAGTACATTTTAAAAGTCACAAACAAAACTGGGTAAACCGAGTTTACCCAGCTAAGAGCCCTGCATCTCTCTCTAAGTTCTTCCAGGCTGCTCTTGGTCCATCCCTTGCTTCTTTTAAGATCTCTTGCTCACCTTTTCTGCCAGCATCTGAAGCCAGGGCTGGTCCTTTTCTGCATCCATTGGCTTACCCATTTATTAGGTGGCTATGGCAATTCCACTATACTTAGAGTATCCTGTATCCCTTCGTTGTCTTGATAGCACACAGTGTGATGTAGCAAAGAGCACAGGGCCAGTCAGTCAGAGCTCCAAATTCAAGCATGAACTCAACGTCTTACTCTCAACCTCACACCTTTAATTTACAAAGAAAGAGGCACTGAGGCTAGGCTTGAAGACCAGGACCAGGCAGGTGCCTGGAATAAAGGAGACAGTTTAAATAAGAGAGAAGGAGATGGATTTGGCAGTGAGAATCCCAGTCTAAAAGGTCCATTTGCCACTGGTTCCTAACCAGTCCTGATCATTCCATGCAGAAGTACAAGCTCTGAGATGCTAGCTAGCCCCTTCTTAGTCTTTTGAGGAAAAAAAAGAAAAAGAAAAATCAAGAAATTCTTGATTTCTCAGAGACATACCGAAAATATTTAAAACATGATATAGGTGGAACAAAATGTATCTGAAGGTCAAACCCAACCTCAAACAAACAACTCACAGGCAGTAGGCCTAAGACTCCATAAAATGTATGGGGCCTTCCTTGTTTGAGGAGCAAGCATGCTATCATGTTGAACCTTACCTTTGGGCCCACACTGTATTCTTCCCCACCGCCGCTGAGGCATGTTAACACTAAGCACTTAGGGGTCCTTGGAAGATGGCAGTTGCTTGGTTATCAATGACTATACTCACACATCTAAATGTCCCACTTCTGTGTTACCCTCCACTCACCCTCCCAGGGCTAGTCCTGGGGTCCTGGACGCAAAACGTAGTACCCAGCAATATACACTCACATAAGCCAGAAATGTAACTTCTAATGACATCTTGGAGTTGGTTATAAAGTGAGTGTAAGAGGCCCAGGGTTTGGGGCAAATAGGTGTAATATTTGGTAATGAACTGACATCCCCAAACCTCCGAGAGAGCCCTGCTTGGGCTGTAATTTATCCTCCTCTTAAAGCAGGTAAGAGAAATGGAGCTTTGCAAAGAACAGAACTGTGCCATTTGTCGATAGCTGTGCCGAACCAGCCCTTTTGGCCTAAACTAATTTACTCCTCCGCGCTATAAAATTTTTTTTCTCCCATTCTCTCTGTTCCCTCTTGCATTGTCTCTTCCTTGCTGGGAGGGAGGAGTTAACACTGACTCAAGGACATATCTCACTTAGCAGGGGCTGAATTGGGGCCGGGGTAGCCGAGAAGCCCATTATTTCTGAATCTGCAACTTTCTGCACCTTCTGCAGCTGAAGGGAGTACAAAGGAACACTTGAGCACAGTGGCATCAGCCCTATTTTCTTCCCTGGAGGGAAAATGGACCATTATTCTTGCAGTACCCGATTCCCACCAGCCTCGCATTTAACCTCCAGCGGAGTGAGGCCCCAGATTCTAGCAGGTTTCCCTGCTGGACACTGCAACAACATATTAGCATATTTTGCATTTAAAAAGAGGCTTGAAAAATGAATCCAGTGATTGGCATGGTGTTTCAAAAGGACTTTCCAAACTACTAGTAATTGTGTGGTTTTAAAATTCACCACTCCTGCCTGAAATGCCCTGTGCCTGGCAGCCAGCTTAATCAGGAGACACTGCACCAGGCAGGGGCATATTTCCAGGCCCATGATACCCAGGGATCGCCTTCACAGTACCTGGAGGCTCACTAAAGAGAACCTTGCCCTAGTTTTCTCAGCAAAGCTTGCGGTTTGTTCTTCTTCCTTACACAGCTGAGATTTGTGCCAATCAAAGCCTCTACTAAGGGGACCATTTGGGAAGCAGAGGGGGACCAGCAGGAGTAGGAGAGGGGACCAGAGAGGGTAATAGAGGGAATGAGTATGATCAAAGTACTTGATATTCATGCACAAAACCCATTATTTTGTACAATGAATGGAAACATTTGAAAGCCCCTTCTTAGGAGAGAGACTGATCAGCCCTTCCAGACTCTGCGGAGGTGCCAGGCAGTGTAGACAGGATTGGAATACTGACACAGCTGACTGAGACGGTGGGTGGGGAACAGGTGCCAGGCTGGATGCCTGTTCGCAGAGTGTGGCTGTATTCTGGCCAAAGGGCTTTGCCATAGCGTGAGCACCTTTGGAAAGTAAGTTTCTAGGAGGAGTTTGCCGAAATCCTTTGAGGGTCCAGCTTCCTTTATAGGTAAGGAGACAGAACCCAGAAAGATTGTCACATGCCTGGGGTCGTTGCTGTTTTGCTCTTTTGTGAAGGCAGAATTTTTATCCCCACCCCCCAACTTTCAATATATATTTATTTTACAAGACTTCAAAGGATATCCAGTTAGAAACCGAGTGCCTGGGATAGACAGAGGTCAGAAGTCTGAAGAAGCAAACCTTAGAAACTGGGAAGCCGTGCTTGTAGAAAAACAGGGGCTGTTACTAATATAATTAACAAGTACATCAATAGTGGCAGCAACTGCTGACATCTGTGAGCTTCCTCCGAGCCAAATGAAGTGTATAGATTCTATCATTTCGCTTTTACAACCCTGAACACAAGGTGGTTATGGGCCAGACATGCCCAAGGTGGGCATGTCAAACCAGAAATGCTTCAAAGTCTGAATTTTTCTGAGCCCTGACGTGACTCCACAGGTAGAAAAATCCCACACCACAAAATGTTGTTCCATGCATAAGATCATTTAAAATGTCATCTAAATTATCTTTGGGCTACATGTATGAGTTATAGATAAAGCAACGATGAGTTTCGTCTAGACTTAAGGACAACCCTGAAGATGTCTTCTTATATGTGTGAAACTATGTGAAAATCCAGAACACTCTGGATCCCAAGCATAGGGGATACTCAGGCCATACTAGTACGGTCCTGTTTCATACGTGATTACCCGGATCTGGCTGACTTCAGAATTAGAATCTTAAGTGAGAGAGAAGGAGCAGATCTGTAGGTAGATGGCTAAGAAAAGGAGGTTTCCAGGCCAGTGGTCCCAGCAAAAGAGACAGAAGGACAGTGAAAAAAACAGCTGGAAGACGAACAAAGGCACCTGTAGGAAGTGGACGCAGGCAACTGTGAGAAAGAGCTTTACTAGAATAGTAGAAGCACCCACCTGAGCTCAGGAAAGGACTGAACAAAATTCCCATTTAAAAAAAAAGTAGAGTGAGACAGAAAAGAAAGGCCAATAATGGGGAGATGGCTACGGGGGGACCCGGGAGAGGTGTGGGGTGATAGCTCCTCACTCCTCACCAGTGGTGTCACATGCAATAGAAGGAAGGGGCTGAATGAGAAGAGACTGTACCAGGAGAAGACCGGAAGCCATGCGTAACCACCCATGGCTGCTTCCATGGCTACAGGAATGGCAGGAGGTTTAAGCCACCTTCTTTGCCTGGAGACCATCAGGTCATATGAGCTTTGGGTGACTCACTAACACAGGGTGGCTCTACATAATCTCCTCCCCAGGAGGGCTTCCCTCCCTGCTTGGAGCCGTGAGGGCTTGCTTACTGAGAGAATAGTATGGTTCCCTGGCTGGGCTGCGGCTGGGCCTCGTGACCACTTTATGCTGAGTGCCGAGGATCTGCAGGTTAGAGTTCATCATCTATGAGTCAAGTGGAGGGTGCTATTGATCTTTTTTTTTGGAAAGTCATGAAAACACCGTATTTCTCCCAAAAATATCATTTGAAGAAACCATTTACTTGACTCTGAGTCACAGACTGAATAGAATTTTATAGAACTGTTAATAATGGATATAAGGACAGCTGAGCTCATGGGTTTTAGGCAAAACGAGGAGTACGCAGCCTGGTGTAGTGATGCATACCTGTAACCCCAGCGTGTAGACCGAGGCAGGAGGATCCTAGGTTCAAGGCTAGTGAAAGACCCAGTCCCAAAATAGGGATAGATCTATAACCCATATCATAATGTTGTTTTAAGCCATCATCTATGTCCACAGTCAGAGGAGTGGAGTAGTCACCGTCGGCAGGCTGAGGCAGAAGAGGCGTCACCTTGTATATGATGGCTATTCTAATCTACAGAGTCGGTTTTCTCAAGTCAGGAGGTCCTTTATTGTCACAGGAATTTGTTTGTGTTTATCTTGTCTCTGCCCACATTTGCCTCCACATTCCATAAATTTAAAATGTATTTCTATCCACCAGTGTCCACATAAACAAAGCCCGTTACTCTTTTACCTTTAAACACATCCAAGGTGTTACAATAGTAGTTAAAGTTGGGTGGGAACAAATGGCCATATTTTTCCTATGCTTTCCACAGTTAATGTTTTCTTAGGATGTATACATGCATACATCTGTATTAATTATCAGGGAGAATAAAAGAGCAGTATGAAAACTCCCCCACTTCGTGGGAGGAGCCAGGGAAGGAAAGTGCATAAAGACCTGGCTGCCCATCAAGGGTGCTGGACGTTACAGGGTAGAGACCAGATACACCAGCAAAACCCTGTGAAAAAGCTGCAGGGCAGAAGCCTGGGAGCCGAGCACTCTGGGATTCCGTTGATTTGAGAAAGGGCCTTGCAATGCAGCCTGGGATGACTTCAAACGCTGAATCCTGCTGCCCCAGCCCTCTCTCCTGAGTGTGAGTGCCAGGATTACACAGTGAGTACTGGTTTTGGAATGCCAAAAAGCTGTGAATTAAATGGCCCCAGGTGAAACTCGTCTTGATGGACTTTGTGACATGAAAGTTTGATTCCGAGTGGCGCTCGAAGTAGTGATGGCCTTACGCTGGTAGAAGGAGCTACAGGGCGTAGTGTGAGGAAGAACCTGCCTGGTGACAAAGAGGGGGATGTGTGACTGGCCAGAGGGAATCTAAGCATGCCATGTGAGGCCTTCCGCATGTGTGGGTTCTGCCTCGTGGAGCATCCTACAACAGGCCCCTCGGATCTTTAGCTCCATCCCAGAAATCCCTGGTGATAGCAAAGTTGTTTAACAAGCCAGCCCGCTGCAATCCCAGTACCATTCAGACAGTAGCCCTCATTTCCAAAGTAGGGGCCAGTTTGTTGTGGTCCCCTCCTGCTCACTCCATTTGTATTTGGTTATCAGAGCCCATCAGGGTAGAATTCAACCAAGTTAATTTTACAGGTCCCTGGTAGGTTTCAGAGATGTAGAAAGTGAGACCTGAGGATTCGGGCAATGTGTTACAGAGGTGCTAGCAATTTAAGAGTTTCATTTCAGTCCCTGGGGGGTGGCCACTGAGCAAACAGCTTAATTTCCATCCATACTGTAGGTACAGGATGCAGTTCTCATACTGATGAGTAGGTAAATGTCTCCATCTCTGCTGGTGCTTTTAACAGAATTGGCCCTGAAAGAACCGAGCTGGCCTACTCCTATGGGGCAAAATGGAAACAGAGGAGAGTCGGTTCTGCTTTGGGCAGACCCTGTCCTTCTCACCTTCTTAAGCCACAGCCGTACCAACTTCCTTTCAGCTGGTTCAGGTAATGGAAGACAGGGACTGGTCAAAGTTAGGGCACAATGGGAGAGTGAGCACAAATTTGCCTTCCTCACAAGGGCCATGTCTGGCTGAGCTGGCAGTGCACCACACCATTGTGGCACTCCAGACTGCAGGAGCCAGGAAAGAGCCCCGCTGTGTAAACAAATAGCTGGGGGAAGAAAGGGGAAGATCTGGCTGAGATGTCAGGAACTTCCTCCTCCTGGGAACCTTCCTGAGCAAATGCAGCAAGTTAGGGCACACTGGTATAGCATCCTCTCATGTAGAAGAAAACTTCTTAACGCTCCGCTGTGCAGTTCTGCGATGTATCATTAGTTCTCCAAAAAGAAATAACTCTCTGCCTGTACTGGAGAGGTGGGGGCAGGAGGATCAGAAGTTCAGGGTCCTCTTTGGCTACCTCACAAGTTCAAGACCGATCTGTACTGCATGGGATCTCTGCTTCAGAAAACGGAAGCAGCCCCAGGCAAGTCTGTCCCAGCAGTACTGACGCACCAGAAAGCTGGGGGGAGAAAAAAAAAGCATTGTCAAATAAGAGGAGAATCATAAGATAATTTATCAAATACATAAACCAATTGCTAAGAACATGGCACTAACCTTTACGTTACCCAGTAAGCTTGTTTAGCATGAAGGAAAAAAAATCAGTTAAATGCTAAAGAATTGTACGGAATAGATACTGGGTATCATTTTACAAAAATAGGTGTGCACAAAAATTGCAGCAAATTGTGGAAATAATTTAAATCCTTGCACATAATATCAGAAATGATTCTTTTAATTCTAAATTTATTATGAAGGGTATGAGGGTGTGTGAGTGTGTGTGTGCTGAAATAAAAGATACTTGTTAAAACTGAAAATCATAATATATTCTCTGCTTTCTCTCAGTTTCATTTTTATTTTTGTCTTCCGCACGCACATTCAGTGAGAGCATGGGTGCCTCACTCATTCAGTAGTTCCCTGGCTAGTGGGGCCCTGAGCGAACTACAGAGGCCTGGACTTCACCTTCATCCACTGCTTACTCACCCACAAGTCCATCTTGGGCTTGTTTATATTTTTAGCTGGTACAGCCTCTCGGGCCCAATGAGTTCCATGTGTTTTCCACACTCAGTGCAAAGTAGCAGGGGCCAGCCCAGCTCATGTCCTCATGTGGCCTCCTTTGGCCTTCAAGGGGTCCTCCCTGTTTACTGCACAGACGGACGAAAATAAGTCCAGCAATGACCTGTTCCCATTACCAACACAAGCTCTCGGATTTGGTAGGGTTGTAAGACCTGGTGTCAGAGGGGCCTGAGAGACTGGGTTTAGACTGATGTTTTCCCCAAAGCCCACATGGTGGTATTCAGACTTTCCAGAAGCCAATGGCAACCGTACAAGACTCATGATTATGTGGCTCTGCCTACATAACGTGTCGCGGGGTCATGGCAAATGGGGTTTGGGGGGGTTGCTCTGGGCTAGAATCAGATAAAAACAGCTTATTCAGTTCACAAACTCCAGCCCTTGCTGTGCATATGTTTGGTTATTTTGTCAATGAGGAAGCTAATTAATGTATGAGAGACATGATTTTTTTAATGTGGATTTTAATGTGGACATCGACAGGTCCATGCTTATGTGGCCTGTGCTTGTGTTGGGAAGAAGGCAAGAATGTTCTAGACCTGCCTAAGTAGATGGTAAAATGGACCCGGAGAATCTGCGTGTCTCTGGAGAAGCTGCAGCATGGGACCATTGGGCTACAGCTAGGTTGTCCAATGCTAACTGCTAGTTAGGGCGTTGCCTATGGTGCTTCCTGACCTGGGAATAATCTTGTAATCATTGAATCCATGCTTGCTTCGATTGTGGTCTTTCTTTCCCAACTGTCTTCAGCCTGACAAATGATAGCTGGCTCCAATCATCTTCCCTCCATCCTTCAGTCTTCTCTAACTGGAAACACAGAACTGTCTGCTCAGCAAAGTACAATGAGAATAGGTATGCTTCAAACCTGATGGCCTAGGTTCAAATCCAGACTCACTCACCAACCAACAGCCCACAATCCCAGGATTAACTTCTCTGGGCATCAGTTTCCCCAGTTGCAAATAGAAACAGTGATAGACAACATTTGCTTTAAAAGGCCTTTGTGAGGATTAACGAGCTTCATGAGTGATAAGTGTTTGTCAAGAGCATAATAAACATGAGCCGTGATGGCTCTCACCATCTTTGATGCTACTAATGGTTTTCATGGAAAGTCAATGACCAGAATGTAGTATCAGCTTTGGATGCACTTTGCTTTGCTGGACCAGTGGTGGCTACCTCCTGCCTTTGCTGTTGGCTTTATCTGTGGTGAAGAACAGAGTTGTCTACCCCCATTCTCTCAGTACTCTTCAAAGGGAGAAAAGCAAAGCACTGATAACCAACACATAGCCCACAAGTCAGCTCTGTAACAGTAATGAAATACTGAGATGATTAGCTTACAAAACGAAAAGTGGCTCCCAGTTTGGGGTCTAAGAACTGAGGGGTCCTATGGCTTTGGGCCAGGTGGTAATGATGGGAAGCATTTGTCAGGGCAAACTACATGCCTCATGGTCAGGAAATGAAGGATAAGAAAAAGAAATCAGGGCCACACGATCCTCTTCAAGGGTACATCAGTGAGGTGAGGTCCTCCCTATAAGGTCCTTCTAAACTGTTCACAGCACCTCTTTTCAGCACAATCCCAAGACAGTCCCATCACATGTGGTAAAATGGATACACACTGAGCTTTGGGGGGGGGGCAGTCAACATGCAGACTAGAACAAAAGTAGAGTGAATGAGAAAGCCCCCACTATCCTGTCTACCTCTCCAGACTTCACTCCGCGGAGCCTGATACCTCTGGATGCTTCCTCTGACCCTCCACACCAGGATACAGGGAGAGACAGGAAGAGCACTAAGAGACCCTTGTCGAGATCATAAGCATGTCCCGTACACCCTGTACTTGGTTAGTCTGATTTGGCAGCCTAGGGTCCTGGTGTGCAGAGTGCTGATGGCTCCCACCGCCTTCCTATGGCTCCTCCTTCTGTCTCCACTGACTCTTCCCTGCTGGAAACCATGAGCCAAGTGGACTGGATAACAGCAGGTCCCTGCCCAAATGGTCAGGAAACTTCTACTTTTTGGAAGACTCAACCACTTCTCCCGAGAGGCTATCTTGGGAAATCCTGAAGTATTTGCTCCCCTGGAAGACCCTTACTGGTCCTCCCTATCTGAAGCCACCATTTCCTGAGCACTCCCTGGAGATGCCAGACATCCAGAGGCTATAAAAGCACTTTCTGCCTGTACACTCTTTACAGCCTGGCACAGACTACAAACCAAATGCAAAAGGGATGCTTGCATAGCCTGGGTATTGGGATGAGAGTAACCCTTCAGAACCAGGAACACCTGAATAGAGGCTCAGAGCTTAGAGTTCACACTGGGTGTGTGGCCAAGTTCCAGTGGCCCCTAGTATGCTTCTTCACTAGGCTATACTATAAATGGTTCTGGTGGGTGTCATCTCACAGTCCCCTGTTACTTCTAGTCTCTGCATTCCCGGGGGCTGAAAGATGGCGCGGGAATTACATTCTGGAATATGATCTCGTATGACCTAATTCAGCAGCTATAGCCATTTCACACTTGCTGATGCCCTGAGGGATGAGCCAGTCTTGCACTGTGATATGAGGGCTGATATCAAGGCCACCCAGGTGACTGGGGGAATGCGCACACACGCAATGCTGAGCTGCAGAGCCAGACAGATCCTGGAGCCACCAAGCAGAGGGCAAACAACCCTGGCTCCCATCCTAGCTCTGCCAGGTATGTGTCACACAGACTTAGGAGAGCCATTTTCTTGAGGACTCTGTTTCCCTAGATGGCAAATGTAAACACTGGAGGAGATTCCATGTCACAAGTGAATAGAATGGGAGTTGAGACACCTGTCTTTAGTACTTCTGTCTTATGTCTCCAGCCCTGTCCTGCAGCCCTAGTCAACCCTCCACTTTGGGGTCTCTCCTGTCACATGAGCTTTCTTTTTCAGGAAGTTCAATATGTGCTCAGAAGAATTATCTGGGAGACATTCAGTCTTGGGCTCTCCCCAGAACCTACTGACTCTGAGTCCCAGAAGATGGGACCCAAAACCTCACCTTCTGCCTCACACACACAAGGGAATCCTGATGACCAGAGAACTTGGATGTCAGAGCTAGAGAGTTTCAGATGCTGGTGGACATCTCCCTCACTTAGGCTTTGTCAAAGGGCAGAGCCTACCCTCAGAATTTCTGCTTCAGTGGGTCAGGGGTGAGTCTACCAATCTTAACATTTCTACCAAGTTCTCACATAAAGTGGGATCCTTCTGAGAGTCATTGTCTCAGCCCATCCCCTGGAAACTCAAGTGGCAAGCCAGCAATGGAATCTTGACCCAGTGTCAATGTATGAACTATTTTGTTTGTTTTTTTGTTGGTTTTTCAAGGCAGGATTTTTTTGTATAGCCATGGCTGTCCTGGATCTAGCTCCGTAGAACAGGCTGGCCTCAAAATCACAAAGATCCACCTGCCTTTGCCTCCAGAGTGCTAGGATTAAGAGCGCGTACCACCACTGTCTGGCTCAATGCATGAACTTTTAAACAGAGACTTTCTAAATTATTGAGATAGGGCTATGGGGGAGGGAGAGTGGAGAGATGGCTCAGCTATTAAAGGCTAGGCTCATAACCATAAATGTAAGAGCTAGGGCTGGGGTGATGGCTCAGTTGGTAAATTATTTGTTGTGCAACCGTGAGAACCTGAATTCAGATTTGCAGCATCCACATAAAATGTGGGCATGGGTGGACGTGCCTATAACCACAGTGTAGGGGCTAGGGGCAGATCCCAGGGGCTCCCTGGCCAGCCAGCCTAGCTGAAATGGTCAGGTCTAGGTTTAGTAGGAGAGCCTGTCTCTAAAGACCCAGATCTCTGTGCATACAAAACAAGCACTCTGCCAGCCGAGTTATACCCCTTCCTTGCTTTCATATTTTTCTTGTTAATTAAATAACAATATCCATGGGGGGATAAAACAAAGCAGAAGGGATGGAAATTAGACTTTTACTCATGTGGATTCTTGTGCAGTTTTGACTTTGGTATCTTATGAATATCTCCCATCATTTTAAAACAAAATTAAATTAGACAAAGCGAGTGGCTGGCTATTGCAAAGGTAGAACCTGTCTCGGTTCTGTACTGGTTTCTTGCTGTGGAACTGTTCGTGAAACAGCTGAATTCTGCAGCTTCACTTTCAAACCAATTCTGGCAGCTTCAGCAGCAGGCACCTCCTGAGCCTGGTTCTTAATCAACACAGACCCCTCAGCCCACTTCTGAGACTTTTCAACCCTGCTGTAGCCACTCTAACTTGCATCCATTCTGTAACCCCTATAGATAATACATACAGATACAGAGATAGATACAGATGTGGACACAGATATAGATATAGGTGGATTTACTGTGCACTATGTAAAGCTTTATATTAGAGTTAATATTCTTAATTAATGTTAGAATAAAGAACTTGCCTCATCTTGGTCAGAGTACCAAGATAGGTGGATTTAATGGTAAGTGCCCTCATGGATGCCTCTAAAGATTGTGAATTTGCTGTTATTGTGAACTCTGACATTGTGGAAACACACACACACATTAAGGTGGAGAGCAGTAGAATATACTAAATATTGAATGTTACCCTCCTTATGCACGCACGTGGATGAGCACATATGCACACATACATGTGGACACGTGTATACGACACACACAAACATAGGCACACAAAATAAAACAAAAGTACCGAGACAATTATAAATATGAGTGTTGCTTACCTTTGTTATATGGAATCCACTGTTAATGGTTCCCTGGTCCAAGGGAATGCTGGGAGGATGGATAGCCGAAGCAAGCTTCCTGGAGTGAAAATGCCAATGGTGACCAGATCCGGGGAAACCACTGGCCTAGTAAGGTTCTATCAAGCCTGACTGATGGTCTGTTTGCCTATTAAGGACTTGGGCAAGGATCTTGGCACCTGGAAACACTTGCCCGGTTGCTATGGAGGAATTTGGGTCATGATCTAGTAGGATGTATCTTATGGGGGAGTTTCTCATTCCCTGATTTGTGAGAATTCATGGTATTAACAGAAACATTACTGACTTGCAAAGTATAACATCCAGAGTAACAGGAAAAAATACAGGTGGTGTGAAAGTTTTTGCTACATCCTTATTACGCGCTGTCTGCAAGATTAATTAGGAAATCAAGAGGACATGCCCCTCCAGCACTGTGCTTCTGAGCAAGCCGGAGCCCTCTGCACAAGACTTCTGGGTGTTCATTTTTTTTTCTGGTTTTAAACATAGACATGCATAGGTTCTAGATGGGTTGTGTCCATGCCCTTCAAGACAGCTTGCTAGACTTGCTGGTCTCAAAATTGGCATTAAAGGTCATGGACTCCAACCCAGGATACCCTTTCAGCTGTATCTAAGAGCCTCTGGGTGCAAATGGGATACATGAAAAAGTCATTCCTGCAGCCAGCCATGACGGTACATGTTTGTAATCTCAGCACTCAGAAGGCTGAGGCAGAACCATCTGGAACTGAGTCACATGATGAGTTTGAGGCTAGCCTGGGCTATACAGTAAGACCCTGACTCAACAACAACAAATGAACAAACAAACAGAAGACAATTAGAATACACTTTCTCACTAGCAGTGTGACCCTGGGTGAGTCACTTAATCTCTGGCCTTCTCATCTGCATGATTACAACACCTCTTTACTATACTGTGAGAACTAACAAAAGTAAAGCATAAAAAAGTGTTCAGTACAAGGACCAGTAAAAATACTGACAGTAAGAAATCAGGTGCTGTTGAAAATGCCAGAGACTGTCAACACTGAAAAGCATGCTTTTCTCATTTCCCTGCGGGAATGAACTGGCTGATAATTTAAGGAAGATCTGTTAGGCCTCCAGTAACCTATGTGGACTGTTCTAGAGCTGAAAGAACACTGCCTGGGGTCCAAGCAGCTCAAGCCAGATCATTTGCAACAATGTGGATGCTGTCACGGTAATCATCAATAGTATCCTGCTAGCAGAAAGGCAGAGAAAATTGCAATACAATACAGTAACTCTGGAGGGATTGAAAGGAATAAAATACAAAAGAACAATTTTAAGGAGGAGCAGAAAGATTAAATGGTAGGGTGCTTGTCTGACTATCAGATCCCGGTCCCCAGAACCAACCAACCAAACAGCAACAACAACAATAAAAGCCCAATTACACATTTCACTCCTGCTCTAGTCTGCCAGCCTAGAGGATATGTTATACTTTCCATGGAAGAAAGAGGCAGATTCTGAGCTAGAAAGACAGGCAGCAGCCCCTTGCTGGACCTGGATAGAGGACTGTGGAGTTCGGTGAGAGCCTTTACCGGTTTTAGCAAAAGAGTGTTATGTCTGATCTCCATTTTGAGGTGACTGTTAGCCTGAGAGGACAGCAGAATCGGAACGGGGGGCAGGGAACACTGCAGGGTGCTGCTGTGGGCATGCATGCCGCAGATGACAGCGACACGGAAGGAGAGAGCACAGGATGGATTTGGGCGGAAGGCGAGAGGCAGCTCTTCCAGTGGTTGGACAATGGTATTCATTGGCAGAGGGAAAAGTCCCAGAGTCTTCTTTCTGGGTGCCAAGTGAGGACGTGGTGGTAAAAACATCCGTGGAGGAAAGTCAAACATTATTGGGAATTGGAAAGATGTAGCCATGGAAGCCCAGAGCACTCAGCGTTGGCACTTGTTTCTTTAGGGAAGAGTGCCCCATCCGCTGCCTTCTCTAGAGCGAGCAGGTCATCGGGCCCGCTTGTGGGGTGGAATCGATGCCTTCTGTAAGACGCTCAAGCCCAGCCCCCTTCACCCTGCCTGTGAGGATCCCTTCCACTGGCTTTGAGAAGCCCTGTGTTCCTTCTGTCGCCAGGGAGTAATTAATAACCCTTCTCAGAGTGCTGGGCCTGGAACCAAAATCAAACAAAAGGCCCGATGTCCTCCTACCTTCTAATGTTGCAGCCTTTGGGTAGCTTTTTTCCTGGGCCAATCTTAAGAGATCTTTCCACTGCTGGTGCTTGAAAGTAATTGTTGTTGTTGTTATACTTAGACCTCACATAACCTTTACCTTGTGATGGCTTCCGACTAGATAGAGCCTAGTAAAATTATAGTCATGTCAACACCAATCATAAGGGTTCAGAATGTCATTCCACCCAAAGGCCCTACTGATACACATGACTTGATCTTTAAAAAAAAAACAAAAACCCTAGAGATGCGGGGCACTAAGCGGCATTTGAAAGGCAAAGGCTGTAGTAGCCAAGAGCGTGTATGTTTATGATTTGAACAACCAACCGTGTAGTAAACGAGAAGAATTGCACCACACAGGGCACGGGAGTTGGGCCTGGGGTGTGAATGCTGATGCAGCAGTCAGTGTGGGTAGTTTCTTGAGAAGGACTGAGGGACAGCGAGGCTGCAGTGCATGCCCAGTGGCAAGGTCCATTCCAAGCGGTGCACACTCAATAGCATTCTCCATTGTCACTTGCAAAAGGGATCTATGGTTCAAAATGGTGCTTGGTTGGATGGGGCTAGGTCCTTCTGTGTCCCTCTCCATCTCCAGAATGGACACCCTTTTCCCTCTGCCTGCTCCAAAGATGGACTTAGAGCCTGTGCTCTTCCTGAGCCTGCTCTAGCCTGCCACTTCCTGTTCTAGGCAGCCCCTCCAGCCACCACCTTAGACTCCTCCTTGCTCTTTGAGGTGGGGTTCAGGCCCACCTCATGCTTTCCTCTCTGAGCCCACCCTTTGTTCCCTTCTTCCAGTGGGTTTCTTCCATTAAGAGCAGGGCCATGGAGGCAACTGCCTGATGTCATGGATCCCAGGTAACTCTTTATGGGGTCTTGACTCCCTTGTTGGTTGTTAGGGACAGAGGTCTTGTCTTATAGCTCCTCACTCTCCATGGCTATGTGCCTGGCTCAGGGCATATTACACATCTGACTGCTACAAAAGAATGAAAGGAACTAGTACCCACCTCAGCAAATAGCTCATGTGCTTGTCCTAGGAGGAGCCACCTTCTGTTCTAAAGGTGCAACTGTCGTCAGAATGTTTGCATACCAAGACACCGCCATTCCTGACACTATCTTCACTCTGGTACTAGCCAGTCTCTTCCCTGTGAAGGTGGTCCCGTTTGTCAGATCTTAGGACAAGAAGTGTGATGTCCCCAGTAGAGGTAGCTATGTATGGAGGGGGACGGATGGCAAAACATGGAACACATTACCTGACTTGGATTTTCTCTTTGCCTCCTAACTCCAATGTTGTTCCCTAAAGAAAGGCCGTTTGAAGGCAGCTTCCCGTGGTCACCTTACTGAGGAAACTGTCAACACACTGCCACAGGCAGCCCTTTGAGACAGAGGTTCTCTGTGAGCATGCTTAAAATTTGTCTTCTGCATGTTTTGAGGAATGAATAACTCAGTGAAACCTCAGGACCTGGTGGCCACAGTGTGCAACTGTGAAAAGCTGTGTGTGTGTGTGTGTGTGTGTGTGTGTGTGTGTGTATGCTTATGTGTGCCTGTGGAATAAAGCAGTCTGCTGAGCTAGCTCCAGATAATCCCCATTTATAAAACAGCCTCTGGAAAGAAGCCGCACCCCTCAGTTTTCACTGGAAGAGGTGGCCATGATCAACCCTTTATTCCTGTGCTTCTGGCCTTCTGGTCTACAAATCTCTTCCAGCTCAGTGGCTCTTTCCACTGAAGCGAATTTAATTCTTTGTAAATGGAACGCAGCCCCCATCCCATATTACCCTCAACTTCAAATTAACTAAGTTGTCCTCATTAAGTACTCCAAGGGCCTGGCTGTGTGTGGGAAGACGTGTAGGTCTCATTCTCAGGCACGGTTTGTTTTCAGTCCCACTGCCCATCTCTATTAAAATAATGGAGATTTGACAAGGCAGGGTAAGCGAGGCCTGTTTTTCCCCAGGATTCCTGATACTGAAGATTTCGTCCAGAAAAATACTTTAGTGAGCACCAGAGGGGAAGAAGTGGAAAGTCAGTGTTTCTTCAGAGACCACTTTGTCTGGCCGTTGGCCAGCTATGTCTTGCCCACCCTTCCCGCACTCTGGTCTTGGCTTCATGGTCAGAGCAGACAGGAGGCCAAGAAATTTTCACAATGAGTAGGTATCATGTGAAGAGGGGATGGTTTTGAAATCCAGACCCCCGCAAGGTTCCTAAATCACTGTCAGGAGTCCTGAGGCACCATTAAAATCTGTTTACCAGAACTGCTCGAAACACCAGTCTCCTCATGGTTGAATGTGTTGGTTACAGCAGCAGTCAACTAAACACAGAAAAATCCTGTACAAGGTAGTGGCTGCTGGAGAGTGCTGGATGGCAGGACAGACAGAATAGCAAGATAGTCAGGGCCTTTCTGAAGTTTTCAAGGGGGAGAGGTCAGGAGGGAGAGTGGAAAGGATTTTAGGGAACCTAACCACCACCCTCACGTCTGTTCTTCCATCTTGTGAATCTGAGTACCTGCTCTCTCGTTGGAGGCATGGGACTGACAGCATCTGTCTCCGGGAGCAGCTACCACAGATGAACGCCAGATGTTCCCAGCCATGCTACACCCTTGTTGGGTGATAGCTAGCAAACTGCTTTACCTCTATGCCTGGGTTTCCTCCTTGCATTTTTCCCAGAGCTGTTGTAACAAACTGCCATGAAGTGAGTGTCTTAAGAAATGAAATGAGTGAGTAAGGGCTGTGTTCAGCAAGAAGCAAACATTCAGCGTTTGTTCTTTTCATGTTCCTCTCTGGGCCACCATTCATTCATAATTATAATCATTATTGCTACCTTCCACTGAGATTTTCCAAGCTTAACATCTCTAAAATAAGCTTTTTCCCATGATGCAATGTCTCAGAACATGACATCTCTGCTCTCACATGGTCAGCCGATAATTCGCATCTTGTTATCTTGCGCACTCCATTGCACGTAGAAGTTTTTGGCTCTGGCTCTTCCACGGTCTGCCACCACCTTGACCCTGATTACAGCCTCCAGGGGATGCTCCATTGTCCCTTTAGTGGAGTGCCCTTCGTGATCTGATAGGTGTGGATGGTACCTCTGGTATTAAATAGCATGAACATTCAGCAGGATGGTATTTCTGGTTGCACCTCTACTCAAACCCCACCTTCTTTCTCAGTCACATCATTAGCCAGCAGCAGCAGCCATTAGCCATCCTCACTCTCCAACTCCGAGAGAGAGAGAGAGAGAGAGAGAGAGAGAGAGAGAGTAGCTCTTCTACAGGAAGTCTGCAGGGTATCACTAATGCAGCTACTGCCATGCCTCTAAAAATTTCAGAGTGCCTTGCAAGTATTCAAAGCCAGTATGGATGGGTGGTGGGAAGTGTTCATGTTGAGGAGCAAGCACTTACCTCATCAGGAGGGCTGGAGAACTCACTGAGGATGAGGTAGCACCATGATCATTATTTAGCATCCACACCAGGACACAAACCCAAACTGGTCCTTGAATAGACAGAAAGATGTCAGGGTAGAAAGTGCATCCAGCTTCTGATCAGTGATCCAGAAAGCAAGCTGTGTGAAGACCAGAGGTGGGGGAAGGTAGGTATGGTGGCACACACCTCTAATCCCAGCGCTCGGGAAGCAGAGGCAGGAGGATCTCTTACAAATTGAGACCGCCTTGTTCTACATAGCTAGTTCCAGAATAGCCAGGGCTGCATAGTGAGACCTTGTCTCGTAACAAGACTAAAACAAAGTAAATTAAAGACCTGGAGTGAAGCAGATTAGAGCCCACAAAAGTATTTTTGTCTCTCCTGGGAGTTCATTTCCAAGGTCAGCACACCAAGACACCTGGCCATACCATGGATGTATTCAAGAAGAAATGAGTCTTAATAAATAGTGGATATGCCTATGGAATAATAATAAAAAAAGAACATAAGTCAAGTCCAGTCACCCCCCCCGCCCTAAACCCTCTATTTGTTTCTTGTGTCACTCAGAGTAAAAGTTGAAGTTCTGTTATTCTCCAAGGCTACCACAGGCAGCTACCACCATCCCTCTGCTGTAGCCCTCTGACCCATAGCTAGTCCTAGAGGGCAGCACACCTGCCTTTGTCCTTGCACTGCTTATCAACCTGAAAGTTCTTCTCCTAGCTATCTTTATGGGCTTCTGACCCCGAATTCAGGTTCTGCTTGAAAGATGGTCTTTATGAATTGCAGGCAGTCTTTGGTGCCACGGGAGAAGGCCCCCCAGGGCCTCGTCGCTCTGGGTCACTGGGAATGGAGAGATGTTTTTCTTTAGTAGTATAGACGCTGGTAAGGTGCTTGTATTCCCCTAAGTGACCCCTCACCCATGCTTCTGCCAGCAACTCTAAAGGATCTCACTGGGTCACAGAAACGAAAGGATGAAAGTAGAAAGGGGACTATTTGGAAAGAAGGAAGCGATCATTAGGAGTGGAAGGGAAATAAGAAAATAGGAGATGAGTGATATCAAAGTACATTATACACATGTATTAAAACGTTATAATTTTATATTATTAGATGTAATTAGCATAGGCTAATGAAAATAAGATATGTAATAGAAAAGACATCCCCCAAAGTAGCCCTTCCTGACCGCTAGAGGGTCAGAGCTACTGAAGCACCCATGACTCTCTTCCGAGCACCCATGATAACTGACTCTTGATTCATAACTGACGCTTGATGCTTATTCACTTGTTGAATTATTAGCTTTCTCTGCATCTCTAAGACTCTACAGGGGGAGGAGTTTGTGTTGATGGCTTTGGAGCCCCTGGCGCATATTGGGATCACAGTAAATATTTCATAGCTGCAGAAATTATTAAGGGCCAGGCCCTGGCTTTGCATGAATTACCTCATATTTCTCAGCACCCCGATGATGTTGTGCCGTGAGGTATTCATCTGTCAAGAGCTCGGAAAGCAAATAAATCACCTCTGGCTACCAACTAGTTAGTGTTAGCAGCAGGCTCAGAACCAACTAGTAACCTGTTGACTGCCAGGAGGCAAAAACAATTGCGTGTGTGCACACAGGTGTGTCTGTCTGTGTGTGTGTGAGAAAGAGAGAGAGAGACAGGAAGAGAGAGATTGAAGATGGAAACACACCACATACAACACCCAGGTCGCAGGCAGCTATGTCCAGGGCTCTAAGCAAATCTTCCTCGCTCATTTCTGTCTCCTTCCTGCTCAGACGTTAAAACCTTGAGAACGGGTTTTTCTTTGCCTTCCTGGAGGATGAAACTTGAGGTGGTGAGAAAGTTGTCTGTGAGGAGGCACTCCACAGCTTAGTCTGAGTCAACAGCAGACCGTAGTCTGCTATTCCAAACTGGGGCAGGGAGCTGCATGAATGTGTCTTTTATTCCCAGAGCAGACCGGTCCATCTTTGTGACTGCGGTGGCATATTGGTCGAGATCAAATATTTCAGCATCAGGTGACACAAAGAGCACTTGGACTGGACTGAGTCATTTTTTTTTTCGACTCTATCACTAAAATACTTTGTTGCAGCAAATAATGATGGTAACTCTTATTTCCTTAACCTTATCAGGCATCTGGGCACCTTCCCAGCACTCTCTACTTAAGACTGGTTTCCCCAAGGTACTCCTGGGGAAAAGTACAGTTATTAGCCCCAATTAACACCAGACCCAGAGACCCTCAGTAGCTTTGCCATGCCACACAGCTACAATCAGACTAAGCTAGTGCAAAGAGGTCAGGCTGTCTCCTGAGGAGAAATCATAACTGGCTCTTATTGTGACTCTCTGCTTTGTGTGTTTGGGGGAATGTACTTGATCATACTTCCCGGCCTGAAACGCTTCTGCTTTTTGAGACTGAGAATGTGGTAGGAGTTTTGAGTCACTGGTGTGAATGAAGAGGAACGTAGAATGGGTTGAGCCAGGCACAGCTGAGGATACTAGGCAGAACATCAGTGCAGACCTTTGATCAAGTTCTTGCTTGGGTCTTGCTGGGATACAGTTTGCTACTTCTTGTCTCTCTGAGAGTCCCAGTGCCTGTGTCCCTCCTAACACTGCTCTGTATGGGAAAGGGCAACTCGAAGTTTCTTGACTGGAGCCTCACATTTTTCCTTCGTTCATTCACAGAGACCTGTGTGCACAGCCAGGTTTGTTAACCATTTCATAGGTATGGAAACAGAGACCGGGCCTGGAAAAAAAAAAATGGCCAGAAGGTCACACCTCTTCCTGCCCACTGTGATTACTTCCTGGGTCCATTCCTTTCTCTACGTCACTGTAATAATCTCAAACTTCTGTTCTCCTCACCACCTCACACTCTTGTCACACCTCCATGGGTATGAAGACACTGTGAGGACCTTCAGCTTCCTTTTTGCTTGCTTGCTTGTTTGCTTTTTGTTTTGTTTTTGGTTTTTTGGTTTTGGTTTTGTTGTTTATCAAGACAGGGTTTCTCCGTGTAGACCTGGATGTCCTAGAACTCTCTCTTTAGACCCGGCTGCCCTCAAACTCACAGATATTCACCTGCCTCTGCCTCCCCAAGTGCTAGAATTAAAGGTGTGCACCACCACCCTGCCCCTTTTGCTTTCTAACATATAGTTTCAGATCAACAAAACATGTTAGTCACTGAAATTTGAACTGTATGCAACGAGTCTGGGACTCCTGGGGCTCCGTGCAGCCTCACAAGTTCCTCTGCTCTTTAGTGGTGATAATAGACAGCATTTTCTTCCTCCTCTTCCTCCTTTTTAGTTATCACACAAAGCGATGAGTTTCATAAGGCATCTTCATACATATGCCATTATACTTTGTTTTTGTTTTCACACCCATACTACACACTCCTCCCTTGTTCTCTTTTCCTCCACTCTGATTTCATGTCATTCTGTTATCCTTCCTTAGAATAGTATTGCGCCTCTCTTCCTTAAGACCTTTTATGCTCCTCACAATCTCTACTTTCATCACACACAAACACATACACACACACACACACACACACACACACACACACATCTATATACATTTCAATCTAGATTCCCCAAATGAGAGAAAGCCTACAATATTTACTTTTCTTGGCCTGGCTTATTTCACTTAGCATGGTGACCTTCAGCACAGTCCATTTCCCTGCAAATGACGTAATGGATTTCTTTGTAATTGGGTAAAATTTCATTGTGTAGTATACATGTCACATTTTCTTTATCCAGCCTCCTGTGGTAGGCATTTTGACTGGCTCCAGATTTTAAACTGTCAATAGTGTAGCGGTAAAAGCCAGTGTGTAAGTATGATTCATATATTTGGGGAGAGGGAGATGTACCCAGAGTGGTATGGCTGGATCATACAGTAGTTGTGTTTTTTAGCTTTTGGAGGTGACACCATGCTAATTTTCATAGTGGCTTCACCAGTTTACATTCCTACCAGCAGAATGTAAGGGTTTCATATTCCCAACATCCTCACCAAGGTGTATTGCTTTATAAAACCATTCTGACTGGGGTGAGATAGAATTTCGGAGCAGTTTGCCTTTCCCTGATGGTTAAGGAGGTTGTGTGTTTGGTTTTTGTCTTCTCAAGTATTTATTGGCCATTTGTATTTCTTCTTTTTTTTTAAACTGCCTATTCAATTCAATAGCCCACTTACTGACTGGATGATTTGGATTGTTCTTGGTGTTTAACTTTTGCAGATAGTAATGCCCTAGATATATCCTAGATATTAATGCCCTGTTGGATATATAGTTGACAAAGACTTTCTCCCATTCTGCATGTAGGTTGTCTCTGCACTCTTCTGATTGCTTCATTCCTAGAGCTGCTGTTCTCAGGCACTTATCACTACTGTAGTGACAGACAAGCAGCAAGCCAGTATTTGGGCAATGAACAAATCAGTAATTCAAGAATATTCTTTATGGTTTAGGGAAATTCAACGGATAGTAAGACCAGGGTCCTGGGGAGGAACTTAGGAGAGAGACCAGGAAAGCCTTACTGGGGAGATGACTTTAATCAGAAGTTAATGGTCATGCAAGCCTCAGGCAGAGAATTCCAGGAAAAGGGGAGGTTAAGTGTGAGGGCCTGGCGATGGTCACACTTGGCATCAAGCACTGGCATTTGTAATGTTTGCTGTGGTTATTGAAGATGGCCTCCTCCTGAGTCTGCCACTCAGAGGAAGGACTTCTGTACAGCTGTCCTGTCTACAACAGGACAGAGGTGCAAACCATGGCTGAATGAGGTTCCAAGCAGAAAGCAGATGAACAAGGACTGGAGGGTGCTGCAGCAGAAATGATGATGGAAAGGGGGAGAAGACGACAAGAGAGGGGCTAGCCTTCCAGGGGAGGGAAATTTGGAAAAAGGATCTGATATCTGAGGGACACTAAAATCTTAGGGCAAGCCAGGCGAGGAGGCCCAAGCACCATTTGGATGACGTCAGTGTTGGCTGACAAAAGCAGCCTCCATTGTCACTGCAGGGTGGGCAGGTTGTCAGTTCAAGAGAATGTTCTCTCCCCTCAAGATGTACGGCCTTGGGCAGAAATCCAGTGTGTGAGTCACCACCCGTTGTACTTCATGTCAGGGAAAGCTGGGGCCACAGAGAAACGAGTCATGGGTTCCCAGAAAGTTCCTGAGTATGGGGCACAGGCTCCCTGTAGGGGAAGATGTGCAGAAAGAGGTGGGTCCTAGGTTGGGGACCTGATCTGCTACTGTCAGGATCCATCACTTGCTAAGACGCTGAGGTACTGAGAGCTACTACCACTGGAGCGGCTGAGGCACATCTGCCTCCTCTCCTCATGTCATGTCCGTAGCCTCCTGAACTTCTCAGAAGTACATGGAGAGGGAGGGAGAGAGGGAGGAAGGGAGGGGGAGAGAGACAGGGAGAGAAGAAAAGAGGGAGGGAGAGAGAAAGAGAGAGAGGGAGAAATGGAGAGGGGAGGGAGGAAGGGAAAGGAGCTAGCTAGGCCCTCAAACCACAACTGCATTCAATTCCAAGGACTTCCCCAAATGAAACCTCTGTGGCCTTTGAGTCCCTCATCTATTGAGGAGACCAGTTGGGAGCTCTCCAATGTTCCACCCAGCTGGGACATCGATGATCTTCCTTCATGTCCCTCCTTGTAGGTGGGAGGAGCTGCAACGTAGGTACAGGGACTTTCTCTGAGCTCGCATTCCCACCAGGTGTGCCTCTCTCCACTTCATTCGATATCCTCCCTCCTCTCTCCCACCCGTACTCCTGACATGCCCTCTTTCCCACTCCTCTCTGCCTGCACTTCTCTCCGGCCAGACAGGGAGGTTCGGTTACCACAGGAATGACATTTCCACCTAGGCAGAGTGGATCCTAACTCAGAACCAAGATGGAAACCCCAGAGGCAGTGCCATTAGTAAGCAAGACCTCCTCTAACCAACTCCTGTTTGAATCCTGTGAGTCCTTTAATCGAGAATAAATGACACCCCTATGTCAAAGTCCTTGCGGTCATCCTAGCCACAATGGTCACCTTGGCAAGCCCTCTCTCCCTTGTCTTTTCATGGTCCCACTGTGGATAACTTCACTTCCGTTATTTGTGCATAGATTCTAGCTTCTCTATGTAATTTTAAGCTCATTGAAAGCAAGAACCAAGACACTCCCAACCCCTACATCCACCACCAGCCTCCTCTTCTACACCTGATGTGTTTGTACTTGAAGTGTTGCAGAGGTATTTATGGAGTAAATCTTTCTTCTGTGCAGAAGAATTCTGCCCTTTCAGGAGAAATGGTGGGGCTTGTAAGTCTTAGCTCCACCCCTTGTACCCTGTGGGACCTGAGCAAGTTATTAACACTTCGATGCCTCAGTGTCCTCATTTGTAAATTAGGGATAATCATAGCACCTGCCTGAGCGGCTGTGATGACTTAATGAGTCATGCAGGCAGAGCACTTCTCTCGGTGGCCAACATATGCTTGAGAACATCTGTGGAGTCGATCCATTTGGGTGGTCCTTGATACAGAATTTTATTTCAGTTTTTAAAAACATACTGTATCGCCTTGAAGTTCAAGTTTGGCATCGGTTTGCTGCCAGATCTTTTCCAGTCCCTGCATTCAGTTGCCTGCAGTGGTTATGCAGTGTGCAGCGTGCCCCAGTGACAGCATGGCCAGGGCAAGGCCAGGGTAACGGGGGCGGGCTGTGAAGCCTTGAGCCTTTGGTTTAACTGCTCGCCAGTTTGGGGCTAGCCACCCCCATTAAGCACTCTTCATTCAGCTCATGTGACTGGACAGATTTGGACCGCGTTAAGGAGAGAGAGCTATGAGTCAGCACGTTTGTGCTCCTTGCATACACATTTTTTTTTTTAAATGAACTTAGTGAGAAACATTTATGAGTGCAAAGAAAAAAAACTTTTGGCAATTTTATTTTGACCCTGAAGGCAAGTAATACTTAAGATATTTAATAAAGGGCTGGAAACAAAGTACAGTGGGGGGAGGAGAGGCCCACAGATTGTTGCTTTCCGCTTATTCCTACCCACTGTGTCATTCTTCCATAGGACAGAATTTCTACGGGTTTATCTTACACTAGAAACCCAGATTTTTTTTTAATATGGTAAAAAATAAATAAAGAGTGTACAGGAGAAGGAAGCAGTATCAGCATTTATTATGTGCTGTCATGTACCAGGTAGTCGTGTCCCAAGTTCAAGCTGTAGCTAGGATGAAGTGAGGGGGAGGGTAAAACAGCTATAATCAAAAACCTAATTACAACATTATTTAAGATGGAGATTAAATTATAGATGACAAAATAAAACACCTTGTCTCCAGCAACAAAGCTCTGGATACCATAACATAAAGATACCATCTGTCAGTCTCTAGCCAGAAACATACCATCTCAGTGGACCAAAGAAATTAGGGTCCACAGCCAGGAGAGACAGAAATACCCACTCAGAGGTGATCTTGGCAAGTTCTAACCTGTCGTGACTTCCTGGGAGACCTGCACTCCATCCACCTCCATCACTCTTGGGTTTTTTTGTTGTTGTTGTTGTTGTTTTTGTTGTTTGTTTGTTTGTTTTTTGTTTTTTTGGGTTTTTTTTTTTTTTTGAGATATGGGAAAAATTCCCAATTGATGCTGTCTCCATTTAAAGAAAGAAACCACTGCCTTCCCTGGGAGCTTGGGTTTCCTGCTCTCCTCTGTGTCTACCACAAAGGCTCAAGATTCTCATGGCTTCCCAGTCTCACAGTGTTGGGAGCTGTAATCAGCTTTTTTTTTTGCCCAGCCCCCATACCCCGAACACCTGCCAATGACCACAGTGGAGCCAGGATCCTCCAGGCCAGACAAAAGGAGCCTTGAGCAAGGAGAATTCTCTACGTAAATCGAACAACACTGGGCACTGTTGCTGTGTCTGAAGATTTCAGAATTCTGGGTAGAGCTTCTCAAATTATGGGGCACCTAGATATAGACGAGGCAGCTTTCCATTCAACAGACACTTCTGGCTGGCCCGGAGATACAGAATCCAAGTCATTGGTGGCCTCTCTTCTCTCCCTGCTAAAGATTCAACTTACTGAAGGCTTTTGACTCAGGGAACTCTCACCCTCTTTTGCAGGCAGCTCCACCACAGCCACTCTGGTTACCTTCCAGGCACGCATGTCTCTCCCACCCTAGGCACTCACTCCCTCCTTCACTCAACCTTTCCCTCTCCATTTTCTGCTGCATGTCTCTTGGGACTCACCTCAATCTGTGGTGGCCTCATGTGCCCTCCTTGCAATCTTGGCACCACTGTACTGTGCTAGGATTAGCACAATAATGGCTTTGATGTCTTTGTCCCCGTTCTGGTAAAGCCAGGGTTCACCTTATCCGCAACCTGGCCTGTAATCTGCGCCCCTGTAAAGAGGTGGTGAAAGAACAAAGAAACAGCCTGGAACAAAACAGTTGTACCCCTTGCTGGCGCTCAGAATATCAAGTGTTGGCTGGACTTGGCAACTCTGAAGGGCAGTACTTTCTCTCTCTTTCATTGTGGGCATGTGTGTATGTTCATGTTCCTGCAGGTGTGCATACATGCACCTGCGCGTGTCTGTCAAGGCCAGAAGTCAACCTCTGGCATAGGCTGTACAGCACTGCTCTTATTTTTGTTTTGTTTCTAAGTTACGGCTCTTACTGGGACTCGGCTCTCACTGGTTAAGCTAAGATGGCTGGCCAGTGAGCCCCAAGAATCTTCCCGTCTCCATCTCCCCAGTGCTAGGATTACAAGCATGTGCACTGCTGTGCATGGCTTCCCAGCCGCCCCCCCCCCTTTTCCTTAGGTGTATGTATGTGATGTGTGTATTATGTTCCATGTATGTGGGTGCATGGGTATGGGTGTGTGTCTGTATGTGGAGGCCTCATTTTGATATCAGGAATCTTTCCACCTTACTCATGGAGGCAGGGTCTCTTGGTCACAGCCAGAGCTGGAGTACCGTTTGACCCCGGGGTCCCTGTCTCCACCTGGCAAGCCTCCATGTGCAGCCAGCATCCATTTGGGGTCTGGGGATCTCAGTTCTGGTCCCCTTGCTTTCTAGAGAAACACTTCAACTATGGGGTCATCTCTCCAGATAACACTTGGCTTCTTGCATAAGGGCAAGGGATGGGACTCAGATCCTTAAGCCTGCATGGCAGACATCTTAGCAACTGATCTATCTCCCCAGCTCCAGGGGAAATATTTTCAGACAAGTGCAAACCATCTCTAGAATAGAATTCAGTTCTCCTAAATGTTCAAGATGTCAAGCTGCTCTCATGAATTTCAGGGTCATTCTTACCTTAGTCTCAGCTCTCCTCTAGGGAATATTAGTTGAGGAAGACACGAGTTGGTGGGAGAAATTGCACAGCATTTCAGAAACTCTAGGCACAGAGGCAAGGTTGAAGAGACAGCTACGGGGGAAGACGGAAAGATTCAGTCAGGCCTAAACTCTAACTCGACTTCTAATTCTGAGTAGCTTAGCTAATCTCTCTCAGACTCGACTTGCCCTCCAAAAGATGGGTACAAGAATAACTCTTCATTATAATGAGCAGAGAAGAGAGAGGAGCTAGGCCCTGCCTTGGCAGGTGGAATTGAAGGCTGGTGTTAGTGACTGAGGCGAGCTATGAACCTGGAGCAGGCGATTGTGACCACACTTCCAGCCTGGGGGGTGGTAACCAAGCTGAGGCTCCGCTGAGACAGTGCATAGCTTTCTCCCTTCTTCAACTCCCTCGCCTGGTTCTAGTCCATGTTGGGTCTAGCCAGAGCCCAGGGCTCTCTGCTCTGTGCCATCCTTCTCCATGTGATGCTTTTGCCTTAGGGTATAATGAACATGTTTATCAGCCAGGGTTTCTTACTGCCTGAGTACATTTTTGCTGAATGAACACAGAATGAGCTATGTTAGAGGAAGCCACCCTAGCAGAGAAGGTATCGCTCTTCTAGAAAGCTTTAAAGTAGCCCTTATCTTTAAAGTGTCAAACAGCATGACAAGGTTAGACCAGTCCCAAAGGCAAAATGGGGAGCCATATGAGAAAAATTCTGTCTGTATATTTTTTTTTCTCAGTAGCATTTTGCTCCATAGAGCCAGGGTTGTGGGCCAGGAAGGCAGGAAATGTGCATATTTGGAAATCTGCAGACACTACAGAGCCTTTCATTCATTCATAGTCTCCTGATGAGCTCCGCCATTCATACACAGAGCTGAGGGCTCCGTGGGACATACACTGAAGCAGTCACCACCATCGCCATCCAGCACCCCTCCCACACTGGAAGGAGGCAGTGGGCTGTGTACATAAGCTCTCAAAAAAGAAGAAGTGATCACTGACGATGAAGGAGCCAGTGACTTCTGTCTCAAGCACTGAACCAATTTGCCTTGCTGGTCAGCGCCAATGTCTAACTAACTAGAACAGCAGTTTTCTACCAAAGGGGTAGAAAACCCTTTCTGCCAAAGGGTTGCAACCCCTTTGGCAAACCTTGATCTCCAAAAATGTAATATTTACATTACAACCCATAACAGTAGCAAAATTATAGTTATGAAGTAGCAACAAAAACAGTTTTGTGGTTGGGGGGGGGGTGGTCATCAGAACATGAGGAGCTGTATTAAAGGGCCACAGCATTAGGAAGGCTGAGAGCCACTGCTCCAGAAGGATGAGGGAGAGCTGTGTTCTTGGATAAACCGGAGCACAGAACTGACTCTGTGGGCCTCTCCAGCTCTGAGAGTCCCTGCCAGCAGGGGTCCAACTGAATCACCGTGCTACTCCGCGCTCAAGTGGCTGCCTACTCGATTGCAAATAACAACAGGTACTGTCGATAACAAGGGGAGAAAACACATTGCTTACGCAGCTCTGCGCAATACCCCCATCGGACTTCAGGGTGAGATGGTCGTAATTAGGGTAGAAGGAGGGCAGAATGGTCAAGAGAGTGGCCTAGGTCAGGCAAGCCATAGGGCTGCCCAGAGCATAGGGCATCAGTGGGCCAGAACACAGTGTGACAAGCCAGGGTGAGGAGAAGAGGGCAGGTGCCCACGGTAGGAGTGTGACTCCTGGAGGAGTCTTAGGGCTGTTCCCACCTTGTACTACCTCAACATGCTGGGACTTTCTCACCGTCCATTGTTTGTCTTTCTCCCCTTTTATACTATTTCTTAACAGTAGGAACTAGGGTTGGCTGGAGAGGCGACTTAGCTATTAAGAGTTCTTGCTTCTCTTCCATAAGAGTTCAGTTCCCAGCACCCATGTTAGGTGGCATTTACTCACAGACAATAGACAGACACACGCACACGCACGCACACACACAAACTATTTTTTAAGAAAAAAATAATTTTTTAATTTTTATGTTACTGGTGTCTATCTGAGGCTGAGTGTGGAATCAGGTATATACAGGTATCCAAAATGTTCACTGGCCGAGTAAAATGTTCAGCATTTAACCTTGCATGTTCCGTATTTAATAGCACCATGAACTACATATTTAAGTCATATGTATGTATTAGTGCCGATAGCGTAACTTCCACAGTGCAGGCAGTTCTATATATCAATAAAATGAGGTGTACATTAGAGGGCATCCTGCATTCTCAAAACCTAGAAACCTGGAGCTGTGGAGGACATCACCACTCACAACACATGCCAGTCTACAGTGAACCATAGCTCAGGTGAGAATAACATAGCTCCAGTAAGCAGCAGTTAATATGGAGATGATACATTTTAAAATGAACAGCAGGGGGGCTGAAGAGATGGCTCAGTGGTTAAGAGCACTGGCTGCTCTTCCAGAGGTCCTGAGTTCAATTCCCAGCAACCACATGGTCGCTCACAACCATCTGTAATGGGATCTGATGCCCTCTTCTGGTGTGCATGAAAACAGAGCACTCATATACATAAAATCAACAAATCTTTAAAAATATAAAATTAAATTTAAAACAAAGAAGAAATACAACAGTAACTATAACCTGAATCACCAAAAGATGATGTTTTGAAAACAAAAAGGATGGTGTGTGTAGAATGACTTCATTCTCCGTGAATATGTGTGTTTCGGTTTTTGAGACGAGATCTACTACTGTGTAGCCCAGGCTAGTCTCAAACACACAGTGGTCTTCCCAGCTCACCCTTCCAAGTGCTATTACAAGCATGAGCCACTACACACTGCTCAAAGTGGGACATCCGTGTCACACACCTCATCTTGGAAGATGGGGCAGAATGAGGAAAAACCAGAGGGAGTAGAAGTCTGCAGCAAAAATAGTATTTGCAGTCACGACATTACCGTTGCGCATGTGAACTCACAGTGTCCATGACCTCATGCACAAGACCAGCATAAGATAAAACCAGCTAGAATCTTAGCATGGATGGGGGACAAGCTCACGTCTATGGAGATAAGGGCAACTGTTGGCTGCTGGGGAAAAGCCAGTGTTCTTCAGGGATGCAGGACCTTAAGAAGTGACCCATAATCCAATAGATGGTCCCCTTCTCATGCACCAGTAGTAAGTGCACTCAGTGACTTAAAAAAAAAAAAAGAAAAGGCACATGAAGTTGGGTGAAGAAAAGTAATAGTAGGGGTAGGGCAGGAGGTATTGAAGGAAAGGAATGAGGGATGGGCTTGATCAAAACATATTATATGTAGGTATAGAATTCTCAATTTTCTATAAAAGGTAGAAGTTGAGGGAAGGTGGTTAGAGAAGGATTGGGACTGGGGAAGGTCAGAAACCTGGAGGAAGGAGCTGATGCAGAGGCCATGGAGGGGTGCTGCTTACTGGCTTGCTTCCCATGGCTTGCTCAGCTTGCTTTCATATAGAACCCAGGATCTCCATCCCAGGGATGGCATCACCCACCATGGATTGGGCCCTCCTCCATTTATCACTAATTAGGAAAATGCCTTACAGTTGGATGACATGAAGGCTTTTCCTCAACTGAGGCTTCTTCCTCTCTGATGACTCCAGCTTGTGTAGAGTTGACATATAAAACCAGCCAGTACAATGTGGCTGCCTGTGTGCCTTAGAGGAAGATGTTAATACCCAGGGAGGGTCCTGAAACCAGTCCCTCATGGATGGTGTGCCTAACTTTAAATCAAGGATGCCAACTGACTACTTGATAATGAGAAGGTAACAGTTGTGAACCCTGTGTGGATTGTGGGCTATCTTTGCCTTCATCCATGAATCCCGTGAGAATCCCTCTTATAATGAGTCTGGAATAAAAACATGGACTATGATGTCACTAATCAAGAACTTTAAAAAAAACTATGTGGAACATCTCTTCCCCCATTCCTTTCCTCACAGAACCCCACAGAAGAGGGAGAGTAGGGTTGTAGGAGCCAAAGGAGTCGAGGACACTGCAATAACATGACCCACAGAATTTAGTAAGCAGGGCTCATAGGGGCTCACAGAACTAAAGCAGCAGTCATGAAGTCTGCATTGCTCTTTGCTAGGTCCTCTGCATATATGCTTCCGTTGTTTAGCTTGATGTTCTTGTGGGACTCTAACAGTGGGGATGGGAGGTGTCTGACTCTTTTGCCTGCTCTTGGGATCCTTTTCCTCTTGCTGGGTTGCCTCGTCCAGCCTTGATATGAGGATTTGTGTCTAGTCTTACAGCATCTTATTATGCTTTATTCAGTTGTTATCCCTAAGAAGCCTGCTTTTTTCTGGAGGGAAACAGAGGAGCAGTGGATTTGGGGGAGAGAGGAGGTATGTGCCAGGGGACTAAGAGGAGTGTGAGGAGTGGAGGCTGCAGTCAGGATGTGCTATAGGAGCAGAGAATAAATAAACTGTGTGTGACCTCCCTTCCCCCACAATGGCTTGCTAGATGCCTCTGGTCATATACCTAGACTTGGAATCACAGAAGAGCAACCCTCACTTGCTTAAAATAGCACTTCCCAGTGTCACTGCCTGGTCTCCTTGGGGGAGGGGAGGGCTCTTCTCCTAGATAGCTCATTCTGCAGGCAAGAGGTGAGAGATCTAAATTCCTTGGAATCAGAATCAATTAGACACTGTGATTCCACGCAGACTTTTTTGTTCCCCTGAGGGGAATAGTCCAAGACCTGGGAATTTTGACATACCTGAGAAGGGGATTTCTCCCTCTATATTCATGCCCCCCCCCCCCCCCCCCAATCTCAGAGAGTTCTGCAGTACCATTCCTGGCCTGAGATCACTCACAACTACGTGTGGCCTGCCTGGCCCTCACACTTGTGCTTGACTTTCCCTGCAGATACTGTGGTAGAAAGGAATGCAGTTCTCAGAAAGAAATGGAAATAGCTTGGATCCATCTACCCCTCACGAGCTCACTTGCCATGCAGCCAGTGGGCAGCCTCACCGGCCCATTTCCTCACTGGAGACGGTCAGACGCTTCTTTCCATGACTGAGAGAACAAGAAAGCACAGTTTGCAGCTTGTGCCCAGTAGTCACCTGTGACTCTCGTTAAAATGCAGGTTCTGAATCCACTGCTCTGAGCCTGTCTTCCCAGCAAGGCTCATGTGGTGTGATTTCGCTCTTTGCTATTCAAAGGAACACTTCCCAGCAGCAAGAATCCTACTCAAATGTGTCAGAAGCAAGCGCAGGGAGTGTGGTAAAGGCTCGGTAAACACTGACTGCAAACCCAATAATTCTCTTCACCAGGGTCAAAAGGTGTCCCTGTGAGAACAGAGACTGCAGTTCACCTGAGCATTCATAGGGAAACAAGAAAAAAACAAACAAACAAAGACATTTGGTTTTGAGGGTCCTAGACCACAGCCATAAGCAGCCTCACTTGTGCTCACAAGGTACCCTACTAGCTGGCTGCAAAGCCCTAGGGCACAGGCCTCAGCTCACTGTGCTGGGAACACGTCGGCAGCGCTGGGCACACGCCCTGTTCTGCCAGCTACGGCTCTCCAAAGGGAACTTTCAAAGCACAAAGGGTGTGTTTGGCAGGAGTCTCTCCATACGCTTTGGGGCCTTTTGCTTTAAGGACTGCATTATCTTCTCTGCTTGAGGTCAGAGCACTGAGCTCCTCCCCCGCCCTTTGCTGGTACCATGAAGAGGCCCTGTACACCCCACTGCTGGTCACAGGCAGTGAGGACCCTGGGTGAAGTTAGAGAAGCCCATACCTCTTCCACACCCAATCCATCTGCCTTTTGTTTCACTCTCCAAAAAACTCTTCTTTGCCACAAACTGATGACTCATCCAGGGTTGGGGGCTTTTTTCCCCCCTCTTCTTTCTCTGGCTCAGAATTGTCACAAAGCCTAGAGATTGTGAAGTTGCTTTGATGAGCACCTGGGTCCTTATAGGGGTTCATTTTTTTTTTACCCTCCCACCTCCATCCCAGTTTCCCAGTGGCTCAGTCGTGCTGGGAAAGAACAGGTACCCAGTTGCTTCTGCCCTGCTTCTCACCAGTTCCTCTTCTTTGCAGGCCTCCATGCACTGGCTGCTCTGGGACTCCCACTGCAAGATTCCCAGGATGTAAGCAACATGCAACAGACACTGGTAAGTGATACTGTATTTGGCCATGGTCACACATGGCCCAGGTTGATGTCAAGAAAGGTAGGAGCTGCATGAGAAAAGCCACCCCGAAACTATGTTTCCAGCCATGGGCACCTGGACAAGGTGCAGAGCCGAGCTTCCAGGTGTAAGCCTCTGAGAATCTGCTGGCTTCGTGCCAGGGCTTCCCTAGAAGCCGGGAGCCTGCAGGTGGCTGACTCTCCCCTCTCTGCACATATGATAGCAACTCAGACTTCCAGGCCAGGGGCATGTTTTTAGAGTCGTGTTCAGAGAGTGTACAGCCTGGCTTAGCCAGTAGGCAAAGCCACCCTTGTACAGCCCTGGTAAGCTCTGGTAAGAGCAGGGTCATGAGGGGAGGGAGGTTTTATGCTGTTGATGCCTTGGCCTAATCAAAACTCCCTGACGAGATATACACAAATGCAGTGAAAAAAACTTAGGCCAACAGTGAGTTCCTGTCAGTGGCAGAATTCAAGGAGAGGCGGGACAAACGTCCATGGAAAATACTCAAGTGAGAAGCAGTGTTTTTCACCCTCTTTCTGTTATAATCTAGAACCTCTCAGGGGCAGGATGTAGGAAGAGGGGGAGGGCTGAGGAGAAGACTGGAGGAGGGCATCAGCATCAACTCAGCACTTCGGGTGGCCCTTGCAGAGGCTACTGAGCGAGAGGACCTTGGACCTCTCCTGTGCCCCAGTGTCACCAGCTGATGTCGGGCAGCCCACGTGCACATCTGTGATCCCAAACACCTGGTGCACATGATAGCTTGGTGGAAGGCTTTCTGGAGGATATCTCAGCAGCGCCCTGCCATAGCAGAGCCACCCAAAGAACCTCCTGCCGGGCCCACCATCAGAGAATTTAGCCTACGATCCTGACTGCACAGTGGAAAGAAAGGCTTAGAAGCATGTAAAGGGGCTGGAAGGACACCTACTGTCCGGTTCCCAGACCCCACAGGAGGCATAAGTGGGTTAGGCCCAAGCAGGTAGATGCCAGAGATGTGAAGTGGGCATTACCCAGAATCACGGGTCCTTTGGCAGGGGCAAGACTTATCCCTCACACTCAGGTGACCAAACCCCTACCTGATGGAAAGGAGAAAAGCTGGGCTGCAGACCCAAATGAGGACATCAGGCAGGAGTGAGATCCAAGGTGCGGGGCAGACTGCGAGTGGCCCATTGCTGTGCCCTCAGGGTAGTGTTGGGGTGCATTCCCTAGAGGGCAAAGCGCCGTGGGGCCCAGGGGTGGAGCTCATCGTGGAAACTGCTGGCCTGGATGAAAAGAAAGTTTGACAGGTGGTTGACTATGTGTTCATCTGAGTCCTGGACTAGCTGAAGGCAGAAAGGGGAGAGGAAGGAAAGGGAAAGCAAAGGGAGAAGGCTGAGCAGTGACTACGAGTCATGGCCCATAACATCCTTAAGAGTCTTTAAGCTGAACCGTGAGGACAACCGTGTCCTTGCATGCCAGGCCCTGACACATAGTAGGTACTCAGAAAATGGTGATCAATTAGAGTGGTAAAGAGGGAATTTAAGGAAAGAGTGTCTGTGCTGAGAGGCAGGGGCCCTAGTGTAGACTGCCAGGCTCAAACTCTGAATCTCCACTAGCCTTCTGGCCTTGGGCAAGTTGCTGGCCTCTCAGTGCCTCAGTCTCTTCATCTGATAGATGGAGAGCAGGGATCAACCTTACCATGTGGTCATAAGGACTCAGTGGTATAAAGATGCCTGTCCCTGTGCCAGGACAGAGCAGGATCTCATCACCGTCACCTCATTCAGGGGGTCGTGTGGGCCAGAGGTAAAGCAGGAGCTGTAGTCAGCAGCTCTGCCGTAGCTGCATGATGGAACCAGGATGTGGTCGCTTGCTTTTCGTTCAGTCTCCAACATGGAGAAGCTGTGAGTGGTCCGCTGGGTGTTCATCTTTCTCGCTGGCTTCTTCTATGGTCCTTCCTGTCTCTGATCCTGCTCCAAAGTCAGTTACCAGCTGCAGGCCCAAGGGAGCATGGTGAGGCTCACTGTCCAAATCCCACTCCCTATTACCATCCAGGAGTCTTGATTGGGTTCATTTTCTCTGCCGGTTAAAGAATTAAAAGGCAGGGGGAATACCTTGAGTGCATCAGGTAACAGCTAAGGAAATCTCAGACAGAATCATCCAGTAAAGGCTTTAATAGGGGTGAGAGGAGGGGCCACACAAAGAAAATGACAGAGGAGGCACTCAAAGGGCAGAAATTAGTCTCTCTTTGAGGGCTGGGCATTTAAGGGTCTTTGAGAGGATCTTCTCCCTCCTCTCTGGCTCCTCTCTCTCTGTTTCTCTCCTCTCTTCTCCCTCTCTCTCTTGTCTCTCTCTCTCTCTGTCTCTCTCTCTCTCTCTCCCTCTCCCCCGTCCTCTCTCTCTCTCTGGATACGCTCAACCCACTTTTTTTAGGTATAAAGATCTCCTTTTACTTTGCTTTCCTTTCTCCTGTATTTCCTCCTAAGGCAGTATGGCAGAGACCAGCATTGTAAAAAATGATTATTCTATGGAAATCGTGTATTAGTCCATTTTCAGTTGCTATAACAAAAAAAAAAAAAAAAAAAAAAAAAAAAAGGATAATTGAATAAAAAAAAAAAATTTTTTATTTTTCCATTTTTAAAAAAAAAAAAAAAAAAAAAAAAAAACTGAGTCTGGATAGTGTATAAAGAAAAGAGGTTTGTTTAGCTCACAGTTTTAGATACTAGAAGTCCAAGATCAAGCTCCCTAACCCATTTTGTCTCGTGGTGGGTGGCAGAAGCATGTGTGGAAGAGACATATGGCAAAACAGAAGAGAGAGACAAAAGAGTCAGGTTTACTCTTATCATGTCACCTTGCTAGAACTTTAGAGGCCCTGAGAGAACCTCATTAATCTCTCCAAAGGGCGGCACTCCCAATGATCTAATCACCTTCCATTAAGCTACACCTATTAGTATTAGTAGTAGTAGTATTACAATTTATTCACTTGTATCCCATCTGTAGACCCCTCCCTCATCTCTTCCTGGTCCCACCCTCCCTTCCTCTCCCCCCCCATGTCCCTCCCTTGGTCCACTGATAGGGGAGGTTCTCCTCCCCTACTATCAGACCGTAGCCTACCAGGTCTCATCAGGACTGTCTGAATCCTCTTTCTCTGCGACCTAGTCAGGAAACCTCACCAGAGGGAGGTGCTCAAAGAGCAGGCAACTGAGAGTTCATGCCAGAGACTGCCCCTGTTCCCCTTACTGCAAAATCCCCATGGAGACTGAGCTGCCCCTGGTCTCCATCTGAGCAGAGCATCTAGCTCCTCTCCATGCATGGCCCTTTGTTGATTCATCAGTCTCTGTAGGCCTGCCTGGGACCAGATTTTTTTTTTTGGCTCTGTTGGCCTCCTTGTTGAGCTTCTGTCCCCTCCAGGTCTTTCCATCTCCCCTTCTTCCATAAGATTTGCTGCACTCTGCCCTGGCTGTGAGTCTCAGCATCTGAGTGAGGTAACCCAGAAGCAGAAAGACACACATGGTATATGCTCACTTATAAGTAAATATTAGCCATATAATATAAGATAAACATACTAAAACCTATAGTCCTAAAGAAGCTAAACAACAAGGAGGACCCTAGGGAAGATGCTTAATCCTCATTCAGAAGGGCAAACAGGATAGACATCAGAAGCAGGAAAAGATAGGGAACCAGACAGGAGCCTACCACAGAGGGCCTCTGAAAGACTGTACCCAGCAGGGTATCAAAGCAGATGCTAATCTACACCTCTTAAAAGTCCTTCCCTGTCAACACTCCACCCTAGTAAATGACTGTTTGGTGGATACCCTCGAATACCAGAGAATGGTGTATAACCACCATCTGGCCCCTTCCAAGAAGAACATACCAACCTCAGAAAAAGCCTGGGCAGTAACCAGGACCCCTGGGCTCTTTCATCTATGAATGCACCATGAAATCGACCTTCAGCTTTATCTTCAGTGACCTTTGCAGCCAGAGCTGTGCTGCCCATAGCAGTAGCGGGCCAGCAGCAGTAAATTGGGTGGTTGGGATTTGAAGGGCATTATCTGTAATCTCTCGCCTGTCCTCAGACATGAAGCCAGCACAGCTGTGGTCCTCTGACTCGGGGGAGCAGCTCCCTCCTTGCAGTACACAGGGCTAGGATTTGACCCCTGCAGCCTGGCCCTAAGCTTCTTTACTTTGCCTCTGTGTTGCTGCCACTAGCTCTCCCTGTGTGGAAAAGAAGTCATGCTTCCCACCCCTTGATTTACTTTCCTGGCTCTTTTCCTCCAACTTTCTGGCAAAACACCTTCCCACTGTAAAAGGGCAAATGAAAAACAGATCTGTCGGAAGCAGCTCTGACATATACAGCTAGCGTTCATATTCCAGCATTCATTTATTTGTCCGTCCGTCCATCCATCCATCCATCCAACAAGCACAACTCAGCCCCAGGACCTCCTGAGAGCCTGTATCTTTTGCACTGGCAACTGCAAACTCAAAGTTCCTGGATCCTCTAGAGTCATTATCACCAGATAACTCAAAGGGATGTTCACTGCATAGTGCAAAGCACTTGATTAATATGCTGCAATTTGGGCAGCACGAGGCTGTTCCAGCATCCCCCACCCACCCAACTCTGTTACCATGACGACATTACTTTAACAAACAGCTCTTTAATATTTAATGAAAATAACACTCCAACGGGCGGGTAGAACAACTGTGCTACAGAGGGCATGGAGGGGTCCATGAGGACAACTTCGCACAAAGCCGTCAGTCCCCTGGTCCCTGTATGCCGCTTGTCACCAGAAAAATGCTGGTGCTCTGGGGCCAGGAGTCAGTGTGATGCCAGACATGGGTTATGCATAGCAATTGAAGGTTGTCACTTTTTTTTTTAAATGTAGGATGTCACAACGGCTCCATGAGGACAGAGTAGCGTGATAGGATTATTAAGTACTGCTTTCTCCACCAAGCTGCTGAAAGTGACACCCCCCCCCCCAGCTCCTCTGAGGCTGCTGGGAGCCTTGTCTGTTTCCTGTGCCTTGAGTCAAGCTGAATTGTATGACAGCACGTGCGGAGCCCAGACTGCGCACGCCAGGCTGAGAGGCAGCCTGTGCCTCCTCGTCAAGGCACCATCTGTCCGACCCAGTTGATTCTGTAGCAGCAGGTGCTAGGTTTAGGCGATCCAGACCCCTGCCTCAAAAGGCCATGGCAAGAGAGAAAGGACCACCCTCTGGGCATCTCTGTCACTGCATTAATCTGTGTGCCAGGCACTGCACTAGGCTCTTGAAAGCAAACATTCATTAGCCTCCAGATCCACAATGAGAAAAATGGATAAGTAAAGTGGAAAAAGCAATGTGGTGGTCTCATAGCTGTATGTCCTTGAGCGATCTGTTTAAATTCTCTCTACCTTAGTTTTCTCATCCACAAATTGGGAATATAGCACTATCTTCATTCAGAGTTGCCATGAGGTTCAAAGTGCAATAAATACATGAGAAGACCTGGGGGGAGGGATATTTAAAACAGTGGGACATGCCAAGCATGAAATAAATGGTAGCTAGGACTTCTCTTCCCATATTACCAAGTGTACCATTACAGCAACTAACATGTACCAAATGCTTACTCTACTTCAGCCCCAAGGCTGAGTTGGAGTAATCCGATCTCATTAAAATTTCACAGGCAAGTCTGTAAGACTATATCATCACCATTGTGCTCACTTTGCAAATGAGGAAACGGAGGTGACATGGAGTTCCAGGACCCCCAGATGAGGTCTTGAGAACTGCCACAGATACCATGGAAGCCATGCATGTCCACAGACAGGGCGGGACTCAAGCGTAGAGGAGCGGCTGCTGCAGCAGGAGACATGAGCTGCATTTAAAGGAGGAAGCACGGTCTGGCTCCACTGCTGAAGAGGCAGATTCTCGGCACCAGCAGGAAGCTTGTCGTAAACAAATAGACCTGTTTATTTAGAGTATACATTGGATTTTTATTAAAAATAAGTGATTGGGAGAGGAAAAGGGAGACAGAAGGGAAGGCAGAAAACTTGTAGTTTTCTATTTTCTCCTCTCAGGATTTCACTGAGGGAAACACCGCTCAAGAATGTCTGTATGAGCAGACTGTGTGTGTGTGTGTGTGTGTGAGAGAGAGAGAGAGAGAGAGAGAGAGAGAGAGAGAGAGAGAGCTCCTGCTACTTGCGTCCCAGAGCAAAGAAACAAACAGAGAAAGGAAAGTTCAAATTGTGCAGCAAAACACAGGCAAAATAATAAAGGTATAGAACTCTCCAATTTCTAAAATCCCTTCTCTGGCTGTTTTAGTTATTTAATACCATGGTAGTGCTTTGTAACAACCAACCCCAAAAGCCTTACTGGGAGACAGCACGACATGTTCCATCAGCTCTCAGAGATCCGAGGGGTGCAATCGAAGGCCTCTTTGGACACAAACACACACACAGAGACACTGCCCACACAGACATTCTTTCGGTGTTTCACTCAAGATGGATTCCATATTTGAGGTCAGCTTAGGGGTTGGAGGACTTGGCTGTCCATGTCATTGAACATTGACTGTGTGTGGCTTGACCTAGGATAATCTCGACCAGGATGACAGATGACAAAGCTCTATATGTCGTCCCCCTGCACAGGCATGACCTCATGGCACGTGACAGTACAGTGTGGGTACAGACAGAAAGTGACAGGACTTGTCGGAGTTTTAGTTTAGATCACTAACCAACATCCACCCTCCCGAAGTCAGTCACAAAGCAGAGCCACAGTGAGAGGGCGCCCCTGAGGTGTGTCACAGAGCAGGGTTCAGAGACGGGGAGTGACAGAGCTATTACCCAGTCCCCACTGCACTCTCAGAGAGAAGAGCTCAAGGCTCAGGACAGTATGTGGCTTCTAGAGGTCCCATTGTGGTAGGGCTGAGGTGTGGGCACAAGTCCATCCAAAGCTGCTATATTTTCCAACTTCTGCTCAGTGGAAAGACACCCAGAAAAGGAGCTAAAATCTAGTTGCTTTTGTCCCTTTGAAATGAGAGACCTGGCTGCCCCTAAGGAAGAGGATGACTTGTGGGAGCCGTGCCGTAGAAAGCATGCCACAGCGCTGCGAGCATACAAACCTCAGTGCCTTCTGTCGTCTGATTATCAAACTGTGGGAATCCAAGCTAGGAAGTCCTGTACACCTCCAAGAAACTACCGGAAGGGGAGACATTCCTGAGCACAAGGTGAATACTCTGAGCCAGAGTGACTCCAGGTGATTGCTCGTCTTCAAAAAAAAAAAAAACAAAAAAAAACAAGACCTGTGCAGAGGAAAACTGAGGCCAGGGAAGTTAGGATTTTGTAACCCAACCCTAGAAAAGGCAAAGCTGGCACTAACTAATTGGCACACTTTTGTATCCCAATAGTTACTGTGCATGTGGCCTAAGCATCTTATCACTTCTCTGTGTCCATTTGCTCCTCTGTAGAGCAGGGTGACCATGTTTACATCTGAGAGCCCGGTGAGAACTCAGTGAGCCAATCCACAGCAAGCAGTAGCGCCTGGGTAAACCTGGGAAACAGCACTGGCCCGGCATTGTTGCTGCACACTGAGGCACAAACTGGAATGAAACAGTTTGACAAATGCCATCTGTGGCATGGGGTGGAATCATCCAAGGCATATCATCCGACAAGACGATGAGGAGTTCTTTTGGATGGGTCCCTTGTCCAACGTCAAGTGAGAGGCAGTGTAGAGACTAGAAACCAGCACTCCCTACCCTGACTTCTGGGAAGGGGCTCTGTCCCAGCATAGGTCACTCATCTGCCACTCTGGGATTCTCCCTGTTTAAAAAGTCTTTGTACTCCTGGGTCCAGTGGACACCCACACCTCCCCACCACTTTAAGCTCCTAAATAAAAACAAGCTGTGTACAGAGCTATATTAGCCATGCAAGAAGGATGCAGTGTGTATTTAAGAACAAACACTTCATTAAGCCCTAGATTTAATTAAATCAATCTTCTTCCCTGCTCCCATGTCCCACTTGAAATAGAGAGCTGTTTTAAGTATAGTCCCTAACTCTTAACCACAAGTTCTGATTTTAGTGGTCTCGAATCAGACTCTACTTTAATAGCTCACTGTCTCAAATCTGTCCCTGGGTCAGCCTCTTCCCCCATGTGACTAATTTCATTTTTCTCTGGCCATGTTTGAGACATAAGCTTTGCGCTATGTTCTTTCATGTTGTGGGCTATTGTTCCCTTAAAGGGAGAAGCTGGACACAATAGCCTTTCCTCATCATTCTACATGTTCGTACAAACATGAACGCACAGAGCAAACGCTATGTTTTTGCGAACCCCATGACCATTGTGTCCATGGCATTTGGCCTTCCAAGAATCTTTAGTTCCTTTTGAAAGTTTTTTTTTTCTTTGTTTCTGTAGTTGATAATGACCTGCACAGAAATTGACACTGATGAGACAAACACATTAAAAAAAATTGTCTGTAGGTCCCTAGAATGTCTTCTTCTTCCCCAGTTGCAGGGATAGCAGTCATGCCATTATTTTCTAATCACTATTTCTGCCCAAGGTACAGACCCTTCGTCTCCCTCTGGACATGAGTGGGGGATGCGTTAGTTACTTCTGTGTTGCTGTTGTTAAACACCATTACTTTACTAAGGCAATTTACAGAAGAAAGAATTTATTGAGACTTACGGTTACAGAGGGTTAGAGTCCATGATCGCAGGAAAGCATGGCAGCAAGCTGTAAACATGGTGGATGAAGGATAGAGCCAAATGGTCACACCCTCAACTACAAGCATGAAGATAGAGAATGTGAACTGGAAGTGACAAGCTAACTTGAACTCTCAAAACCCATCTCCAGTGACATGCTTTCTTCAACAAAGCCACGCCTTCTAAAACTTTCTAAACAGTGCCACCAACTGGGGATAAAGGGTTCAAACATAGGAACCTATGGAGGACATTCTCATTCAGACCACTAGAAAGGGTCTCCCTACTCAAGGCCCAACCAAGCATAATTCTTAAAATGCAGACCGAAAGCAGATATGATGACTTGTACCTGTCATCTCAGCATTCAAGAGAGTGAGGCAAGAGGTCTGCCATGAGTTTGAAGGCAGCGTGGGCAAGTTCTAGGCCAGCTGAACCACAAAGTAAAATTCTATCTCAAAACACCAATAAATGAATAACAAATATAGTCAAATCACATCCTTCTTGGAATCTGTAACCATCTATACCTTTGTACTATACATGGTTTGACTTCTAAGACTCCTTCCTGAGCCTTGAAAGGTCTTACTACCAACCCTCCCCCCCTTCTTTTCCAACCTCATTTTCAACCACATCCCTTTCCACACCCTAGAAGACAACCTCACTGACTCTTGTTTCTCAGTTGCCCCAAGCCTGGGCCCTTGACAGAATTATGCCTTACTGCTGTCCCCATGTGGGTCCATTGTCCCAGCTTAGATTCCTTCAAAACAAGAGACTGACAAAAAACTCATAACTCCATATGATGGCTAAGAAAGGGACGGGAGAAAAAGCTGTATAGTCCCAGGCAAAAACAAGAGTAAGGGAATGGGAAGTGGTTGGGAGAGTGCAGCAACTGTGAATGCAGTGTTCAACCATAACATCCCTACATGACGAACTCCCCCTTGTTACCATGACACACTGGAGTATTTGGAGTGGCCATGTGGAGCATAGTTGGTTATACAATAATTCAGGCTACGTGTCCCTCCAAGGTACCATGTCACAAAACTGCACATGAAAAGTCACAGGGCTATGGGGAAGAGGTGGTTAGGAACATAGTGCTGTGAACAGGAAACCCAGGCAACTGTGACAGTAGCATAGTTTTGCAGGTCACCTGTGGTTTAGAAATAGACAAGTAGGGCAAGGAGCATGGCACCTTGCTTTGCAGAAAGGCCCACTTGCTTTAGCTGGTGACCAAAATGGCACCTTATAAATGTCTGTGACATGACAGAAAGACAGTGAAATTGGACAGAGTTATAGTGTGAGCTGGAAATTCTGTAAGTGTTAACCCATTGGGTAAACTGAGGGAGCTGGCATGTTTCTGAGGTATGCATGTATTTCATTGTTATCTTAGATGGCCACCTTCCCCGTGTGACTAATCTCAGGAAATAGTGACATCATTGTATCCTGTGCACTAAAAAGGGAAGGAGACATTCTAAGGACTCCGGGTCAGTTTTGTATGTTTCCTGTGCAATGCCATTCGATTGGACAGCTTTCTCTGAGTTCACCTACTGTTTCTCACTGCTGAAACTGGACATAAGCAAAAGCTCGACTCACACAGGCATAACTGCCCTTTATCAGTCACATTGGAATGCTTTGTTTTCAAGCACTATAGCAGAGCTGACTTGCTAAGTCTCAGAAGTTGCCACTGAAAGTGGAAGAAATGAGGAATTCAGCAGCTCTTCCTTCTCTTATCTTGCATGGGTCATAGTTCCTCTACCAGCAATAGCTCCTCTTTGCAGTGACAGTCCTAGAGAAGTCAGGGCCCCAGGTTCTGATCAATGAAAGCCAAGCAAAGAAACTGAAGCAAATCCCTTATCACAGGAGTCATATTGTTCATGGTAGCCTGGTCCTCATGGGAATGGAAGGGATGCAGAAAACTAGTGGTATCAAGACTGAAGAGTGTAAGAAGGTCATAGGGACCTAGGTGACATCTGCACTGGTTCCTGGCCCACCTTTCCTGATCCTTACATGTCTAGCCTCTGGCAGAATCAAGTGCCATGAACAAAGTGGAAGCGACATGCAAAATTCACACGCATATGACATACATGGGAAGCCATTGGCACCAAGGAGACATGATCTGATACGCATTTTTATTTTTTGTTGTGTGTGTGTGATGTGTTCATGGAAATGTATATGAGTACAGGCTCACACACTGTGGCACACACATGGATTTCAGAGGACCACCTTGGGTAGCAGCCTTTGCTTCTCACATTGTTTGAGATAGGTCTCATTTTTGTTGCTCACCATTGCATACAACAGGCTAGATGGTCCAAGAGCTTCTGAGGAGTCTTTTGGCCTTCCCTCCCCTCATATTACACCGAGGTCACAGGCGCACGCTACCGTGCCTGCTTTACAAGGGCTCTGGGAATCCAAACTTAGGTTCTTATATGTACACAGCAAATGCTTTTACCCACTGAGCTCTCATCCCGGTGCCCAGCTTACTTTCTTTTTTTTAATATCGCTCCAAAACCATGTGAAACTGGACTGTTGGTGAGCTTGAGTCAAAGCAGGAGACCAGAAACAAGGCAGTGGCAACTGGGCCAGGATCATAAGTGTGGGGCTGGTCAGATGCATTGAAGCAGGGGTCATTACGGAGTTAAAGGCATCAAGAGCTACAGGTAGAGGGAGAGGGAAGAGCAGGTATTAGCCTGTCATGACCCTACTGCTGAGACCTTTCTTGCTCCGAGGAAAGTTACCGGCCTATGGCCAGTAGATTGGCTTGACCCTGTTTTCAGAATGATGTTTGGCAAACTACTAAAAAGTAAACTCATCAGTATGCCAGATCCGTCATCTCTGGAAGCAGCCAGAGGTTGGACTGCATAGTGACAGCATTTGGTTGGAGTCAAAGCACACACAACCAGCAAGAATGAAACGTAGGGGATGTGGAGAACTGCCAGGCCCTCCTGCCTATCCTACAGAGACAGGAGGACTCAGGTGGCATTGAAAGTCCTCATCCCACCTACCTACAGAAAATAATTGAAACATGATCCTCAGCCTCTAGAAGAGCTGCTGAGGGAGTAGACCCCTCCCCGGAAACCAGCTGTCAATGGCTGGAGACATTCTTGGATTGTCACAAGATGTTATTCGCGAGCTCTACAAAACCTGCCTAACACACACAGCCCCACTGTTAAGAGTTTCCTAGCCCCCACTGGCAGTCCTGCTAAGGTCAAGAAGCCCTGATTTCAAAGTGTGATGACACATGAGCACATACACACACACAACTCTTTTGAAGGGCTCTGAGCACTGTAGGCATAAATATCAGCTGGGGCTTCAGCCCATGCCGTCGTGCTGTCTGCATCCAGGGTAGGTTCAACCCTCATAGATACACTGGAAGTGCAGCTTCCTAGTGACTACAAGCCCAGCCACCAGGCAGCGATGATAAGTCACCATGGCTCTCATGCGTGACAGCATAGAGTAGCCTTAGGTTCCTAGTGCTTGATGGTAAAAGGCTGTGCAAGGGGGAAAATGGTGTAATTATATTGTAATCTCAAAAAAAATAATAAAATAAAATGATTTAAGCCATTTAATAAAATAACTAAAAATGTTTCACACCAGATAACTCTTACTATGTAATATTCTGGTCCAAGCAAACTACAGAGGCAGAAGGTCAGAAACCAAGGGAAGAGATGAACAGGTAGAGGACAGGACTTTAGGGCTGGGTTCTGTATGACACTGTAATGGACACAGCGGCTGTGAATTTGTCCAAACTCAAGACAATAATCAGCACAAAAGTTGCTCTGATGCGGCCACGGGTGTCAGTTGGCAGCAGTGTGTCACGGCCGGTTTCTCAGTTGTAATTAACTCGCTGCACTGGGAGGAGAAGGGGAAGAGCTACTGAGAGCCTTCCATGCTTTCTGTCTATCTTCACTGTAAACTCCAATCTGCTCTAAACATCCGTTTGTTGAAAACACTCAGGGCCCCAAGTACTGGTGCAACCTACCATCCCAGCAGTGGTCAAGAGATGGAAGCAGCATCTTCAACAAGGCTAGCCTTAGCTACATAGGGAGTTTGAGGCTAGCCCAGGCTACCTGAGAGTCTGCCTAAAAATTAAATACAAGTTTAAATGATAGGGTTGAGATAATTGTTACTTTCCATCCTAAGATGGAAGGTTGTCTCCTAATTCCAAAGGAGCAAACACGTAAGACATTGTTGATTCTGCCCTTCACAGTGGGCAGAATATCCCAAAAGGAGGAGGGGACTGCCCCACCTACAGAGCGTTTACTCAGGTCCAAGCTGAGAAATATCAGAAACTTATGTGTCAAGTCTCCACTGCTGCTCTAGGAGAGAGTCACCATTATAAGACAAGGAAGTGGAGAGCCAGAGAGACGTTAAGTCACATGACCAGAGTCAGAAAGCATCACAGGAAGGATTTGAGCTAGATCAAATGTTGGGCCAGTGTACCTGACACTATGCTCTGCTACTGTGTGTGTGTGTGAGAGAGAGAGAGAGAGAGAGACAGAGACAGAGACAGAGACAGAGAGAGAAATGGAGTAGTGATTATTGAGTATAAGTGGACAGAAAGAAGGAAGAAGCAGAATTGAAAAACATGCAAGTGAGCTATCTACTTATACAATGTGTATGTGTCTCTGTGTGTTGTGTGGTGTTGTGTAGGTTGACCAATAAATGAAAGGGACAGAGAAAAAGGAGGTTCTTGCAGCCAGCAAGTAGAAGACAGGCAATGTCATGAGCCACTAGATTGGGCCTTGGGCTGAGAGACCCTTCCTCGCTGGCCCTGTTGTGTCTGAGTCTCTTTGTGCGGGTGTTGCCATCTTGCCTTGGGTGCCCACCAGGATCATCATGGGACGGCATTCAGTAGCCTGAGTTGAGCAGTGTTCCCCTCTGGCTCCGCTCCACATCAGAAGCATACTGACCCTTTAAGTGGTCCTACATAACTTGCCTTCTCCAGGTTATTCAAGGACTCTAAGCCCTACAGGGAGCGGCTCAAAAGGGCAGCTGCTCTCCATTCCCCTCTGGAGAATCCTTTGCTCTGATGACCAGCAGGACCATCCATCCTTAAGTGGGGAGGGAAGGGCAGGCTCCAGTTTCACAGTCAGAACCTGTTGCACGGTGGGTCCAGAAAGACCTTTTGTGCCATAGATGCTAAAATAAACTGCCCAGAACCAGTGTCTCCTAGAGGCCTCTGATCAGATCCCTGTGGACCACCTCCATATCTAAACAGTCTCCTCCCACTGGTCCCACTACTTTTCACAACAAAGTGATTGCCTGCTGCAGAGGGGAGGCAGCCACCCACCCTACCCTCACCCCCCCCCCCATCCTACCCGACTCCCAGCTTTAGCAACTTTCCCAATCCTGCCTTACCTTGCTGATACCCTTCATCCACTCACAAAGATAACCAGGCCAGGACGTGGCTCTTGCCACAACAGCTTCTATTCCCCTGTGGCCAGTACAGTCCCTGACAGAGAACACATTTTAGAGAGAGTTTGAGTCTCACTACATAGCATCAGAAACAGTCTCAACCTGGGGGCAGGAAGTTGGCACTTTTTTTTTTCCTGTCCATTTCAGAATTTTCAGTGATAGCATCTTTCAATTCTCATATTGTTTTTCAATCGCCACAATTGATTCCCCTTACCCTTGTCCCCAGGGTCATCTCCAGTCAACTGTATTAAATTACAATTGCTGTTGACGTGGGTGTTCCCTCTAGCTCTCTCCCTTCCTTTGAAGGTGGCAGCAGACTGAAGGGCCTAATCCTACCACAGAGGAGGTGGGAGCTCATCAAGAGCATTTGCAATTAAATTAGGTGACACTTCTACCAGCGGTGAAAGGCTCCCTGAGGAAGGGACCCAGCGGGGTGATGCCCACTTGCAGAGAGCTGGCTTTTGTCCAGAAGGGCTGCGGGAGCTCAGACTGCATGGCACAGGAAAAGGATTGACCACTGGGATTGTTTCCAACGTAATTGGCTTTGTATATCTCAAGTTTGAGCAATCGATTTCTAGAAGCTCGCTCGTTTACAGTTGGAATTCATAAACAAATCTGTGCGCTCTCGCCCTGCAGCGCCCTGTTTGCTTTCTGTTCTCTTGACCCGACAGTTCACCCTGGCTGCGGATGCTGATGCCGGCCCTGCCCTAAAGGTACCCGTAATGGAGGAACCAAGCAGTTATGATCCTGTGTGATTAGGCCCTGGCTGAGATCAGAACAGAAAGAAGGGATGTTCTGCAATTTGACTGTCAGAACCATCTTAAAAATCTCCTGTTGGATTCCGACATCCCCAGCCAAGCCAGACCCTTCCCTCGGAATGAGCTTTACAAACTTTCAATTGGCTTACTCATAGTTGTTTTTTTTTTTTTTCCCCTCCCCTGCAATCAGTGATTCATCAGGCTGCAATTCCTTAGGATTACTATTATTGTCAGTAATAGCCCAGCCGTGCATTCTGTCTACAAGAGACCTTCTGCAGTGACAGGAGAGCCCATGGTGGGGTCAGAGGTGGATGGTTTGCCTTGCTGGGGCTGGGATGCCCCTTAAAGGTGGAAGACTCAGAGGGGAAGGCAAGACAACCTGCCAGGCTAGATCAAATGTCCTAAGTCCCACAGGTCACCCTAGAACCTTTTGATGGCTCCTTGCTTAACTTTATTTTTTTTAAGATTTAATTATTTATTTTTCATTAGAGAACAGGTATAATAATTTCTTTCCGCTTTAATATTTTAACTGAATGATTTTTTATTAATTCTTTGAGAATTTCATATAATGCATTTTGATCATATCTATCCCCCTCTTCTCCCAGATGCATTCCCTACCTCCCTATCTGTCCCCAACTTTGGGTATGGGACCATCCAATGGAAATTGCTAGACCTACCAGAGGCCATACCCTTAAAGAAAACTGACCCTTCCTCCTGCAAGAAACCAACAGCCCTCAGTATTTCTTCAGTTTGGAGTGAAGGCTCTTGAACTCCTCCCCACTCCACTCTAGAATGCTGACTGGCTTGATGTCATGCAGATCTTGTGCAAGCCACCACATGGGTGCAAGCAGCCCTGTAATGTCCAGGAGAACTTGTTTTGGTCTAGTCTTCCCTGACCTCTAACAATCTTCTTCCATGATGGTCCATGAGACTTATAGGGTTTAGGGAGGTAATATAGATGTCTTATTTGTGGCTGGGCACTCCACTGACACTTAGCCTCTGCACTTTGATCGGCTGTGCAACTACCCACTGCACAAAGAAATTTCCCTAACTCATAGGAATAAAGATAAAAATTTAGAAGGCAGATCGATATTTCTGTTTAGCAACATAATAGCAGTAGGTTCACTAATGGGGCCTGTGAGCTCGCCAACCATAGGTTCTTGGCCATATTTATAGTGCCAGACATGGGTTCCCTCTCGTGGAATGAGTTTTAAATCCAAGCAGAAAGCATTTGGTTACTCCTAGAACATTTGTGCCGCTTTTGCACCAAAAGATTTGTGGTTCACAAAGATCACAGATAGGTAAGACTGTTGATGACCTCTTTCCCTCCGCAGCCTTCGTAATCCCTTCCAGTACTATAAAAGCTAGCAGCAAAGATGCTTGGTTACTACCAACTTGATTTCTCCATGTCCTGTGACCAAAATGTGTCATATCTTTAGCAATATGGTCTTGCCACTAAGTTTAAGTAGGTAACCAAGTATGGTAATAATAGCCTGTTTTCTTTTGAGTTCTCTACAAGAACAGTATGTACTCTTAACTGTCGAGCCATATGAGCCCCCTGACCTTATTTTTTTAAAGGCCCTGATTCATTTAAAGGCATGTACTCTCCCCAGAATTACTTTATTCCTTTTTGGTTTCCTCTTGGGGGAAAAAAAAGGCATTACAAGACCTTTTTCATAAGATTCTTGAGAAGGTACAACAGAATAAGACATATAAAGGCATATAGCACAATAATGAGGGTCCAGTTGTCTCAGAATCTGCAGGGGATTGATCCCAAGGATCCAGCAGGTAACACATCCTTGAATGCTGACATTCCATATGCAAAACGTGTAATGTTTGCTTATAACCTATGCTGATCCCCCCTTTTCAATCATCTCCACATTGCTTGGGGTACCTCATGTAATATAAATACTAGGTAAATATTTGTAGCACGTTGGTTAGAGGCAAATGATGAGGAAAACCCCTTCACTCGGAATAGATGTAGTATGTCTTCTTTGTATGTGTATGTATGCAGTACACGTGTGTGTATGAATACACATGTATTTGCTACTGAATGTATATGTATGTAAACAGCCATGAAGAGGCCAGAAGGCAACTTTAAGTGTAATTCCCCAGGCACAGAGGACCTTGATGTTTTAATCGGGGTCTCTGACTAACGTGGAGCTCACCAAGTAGGCCACATTGGCAGCCAGTGAGCTACAGAAATTACTTATCCCTACTTCTCCTGTGCTGGGATTGCAAAGCTTGCCACCACTTCCATTTTTTTTTTTAACATGAATTCTGAGGATTGGATTCAGGCCCTCATGCTTGCAAGGTAGCACTTTACTGACGGAGCCATCTCCTCAACCCCCAAGTACAATATTTCTTTGAATAGTTTTGGTCCGTAAATAGTTGGCTCTGTGGCTCCTACAGATCCTGAGGACCATCCGTAATTGGCATTTGGGGCATGAGTCTATGTTATGCATTTTGTATGCAGTAGCTTATTCAATCACTACAAAAACACAATGAGGTGATTCGTTTTCCATTGTTGTTCATCTGTTTATTCTGTAAAGTACTGGTTTAGGCCAGTAAGGTGGCGCAGTGGGTAAAAAGTCTTGCCATAAACCTGACAACCTGAGTTCAACCACTGGAACTCACATGGTGCAAGAAAAGAGCCCATTCCTGAAAGCCGTCCTCTGACTTCTACACATTATGGCGCACAGGCGGCCACACTCATACACATGCAGCATCTTCATGAACACAATAATAATAAATAAATATTTATTTATTTATTTATTTATTTATTTATTTATTGAGCAGCTTCTGTTGTACCAAATAGTGTACAATAGGTTTGAAGCTCCAGCCATGAACAAAACAGACAAGTTTCCTGCTGACATGGACCCCATGTCCGTTTTACAATCCAGGATGCCAGAATTCAGAGACGGTACACCACTTGGTCCCTCTTTTGTCTCTGAAGCCAGTCTCTACTCAGCTGTTCTCATTGATTCCTTGGATCATAACAGCAAGGAGATATGGTGGGAGTTTTGCTATAGTCTAGAACCTACATAACCCTATCTTGGTATTGCTTAGATATGATTATGTGGCCTTCGAGAAGTAGGCAATATTAGATACAGGCTCTATTTATATGGATCATTAGGCGTGTATGACCCAAGGGAGGTTTTACCCCTCAGAGTCTTAATTTCCATAGCTGTGAAATGGAGTATGAATACAACAGTCAAATGTTATGATCTACTTCAAGATGATCAGGCTAAAGAGAATGTCCTTGAGAATATAGGTCAGTGCAGGTGGCATGTTTGAAGAGCAACCTGAACTATTTCCAGTACTGGGCAGTGGAACACCTTTATCCTAGTTTTCTTTAACTATCAACTTGACCTAGCCTAAACTCACCTGAGAAAGGGGTCTCAAGGGAGGGACTGCCCAGATCAGATTGGCCTGTGGCCATGTCTGTTGCAGGGGGAGGGTATATTACTGTTAATTGACATAGGAGGACCCAGCCCACTGTGGGCAGCATCATTCCCTGGTCAGATGTTGCTGGATTATATAAGAAAAGTATCTAAGCATGGGTCTGTGAGCAAGCCAGCAAGCAGAATTCCACCATGGTTTCTGATTCAAGTTTCTGATTGAGTTCCTGCACTGACTTCTCTCAATGATGGACTATAAGCTGAAATAAACCTTTCCTTCCCCTAAACTGCTTTTATTCATTGTTTTATGACAGCAACTAGATCCCTTAGAGACAGAACAGATGGTGGTTAAGAAACATGGTCAGAGTTTTGGCTCCCCTCTTACCAGCAATGCTACCAACCTCCCTGTGTCTCAGTTTTGTTACCAATTAAGCAGAAAGAATAATTTCCCCACCTCTTTCATCTGCTTGATGGATCTAAGTGATCTTGTGAAGTAGCAGTAACCACCATATGTCCACGCTTCAAGCTCTGTGGCTTTGTTCTACTCTGAAGAGTTTAACAGAAAGTCTTTTAGTTCTAAGACATCTGTGATGATAGCATTTCTTATTCAAAAAACTCAAGTCTAATTGTTTCTGGAAAACATCATAATCCACTCTTTGGTTTTGGATTTATCCCTTTCAGCCTGGAAAGTTTTTGTTTTGACTGTCTCTTTTGTTTTGTAAATGTGGCATTTGGAAATGTAATGGAGCAATTGAATTTCCATTTTCTGAAGTAGATTGTCAAAGGACCAGGAACAGGCAAGACAAAGTTGGGATCCCAAGATGTTGCCTCACACATGATGTGATTTGTTTCTCACACAAAGAACAGAGAGTTTGTTTTTCCATAAGACAATCTGTGGCAAAGCCCTTGTCTCACACCGGGTCAACTCAGTGTAAACAAATGGCTGGCTGTGGTCCAAGAAGATGACCCATCTAGACACAGAGACAGATTCCCAATCTGTGTCCAGACAGTGTTACCCTTCCTAAATGTCGTAGCCCAGATCACTGGAGGGGCTCATTTTGTCGTCAACCTTTTGAACAGTGATATTCAATCTGAAAATTCAGTTTTGTGGAAGAAAGCATGGTGGGCATTCATCTTTAAGTAACAGAATGTTGCCTAGAGAGTCCATTGGAGATCAGCACTGTTCATTGAGATCTCCATTCATGAGGCACACTGCCCTGAGTGCTCCCTTTATATTTTGGCCAGAAACTTATCTTTGAGATGAGGAAGGCTAATCTCATAGAAGTGAAGTGAGTTGCCTACAACCACACAGCTGTGATTCATGACATTATTAAAGAAATCCTTTTTATTCCAAAGCCCTTGTGGTAATCCACTAGGAGAGAAAGAATAATGATTTAAAAAAGAGAGAGAAAGAGACATCTTGGAGAAAGTTGAGATGGTTTTGAAATGGAGGTGAAGACGATGGTACCATCTGTGGGAAGCTATCGCTCATCCTAGAATGGTGATGCTACTAATTGCTGAGCCACAAAAGACCTCGAGCTACCACTTCATAAATGCAAATGCCTCTTTGTTTTAAAACATGGAAAAAAGGCATGAAGCTTGGAGCCTTCCCAAGCTAGTTCCAGCATTGGGGCTAGAATGAAACTCAGTCCACATGCTCCTGAATTTTTTTTTTCCTTTTCTATCCTCATCCATCATGTGCTCCGTATTGCAGAATTATTGTGTAGCTTTAGGTCAAATAAGAGCAAGTGATGTGTCCCACTCACAAGAAGGTAACAGGAGCCAACACAGAACCGAGCAATTACACTGGTCTGCGGGCCCAGGCAGGCTAGCCCCTAATCTGAGCCTTGCCCCTCCATTGTAGCTGCCATCCTGCACAGACTTGCCCAGCACTTTTCCCCTTCAGGTTCTCACAAGGTTACCAGAGTTCTGGGATAGAGCCCAGGGTTATTAGATCCTTCCTGGATCTGGGTTCTCATTTGAATATTCATAGAATTCCAAGTTTCCAGGCTGACAAAGTACATCATCTGTCTTTAAAGACGACATGTGTTTTTGAAATTTGCCTCTCCAGAGCTACAGTCCCCTGTAAGTCCTGCCTAGGTCCACCACCCTCCCTTGAGCTCCCATCTCCTTACTGGTACCCAGAACACTTTCTCCCCAGACAGACATTTAACAGCCAGTCTTAGTTTAGAGTATCTCTTGTTGTGATGAAACTCAACAACCAAAATCAAGTTGGGGAGGAAAGGGTTCATTTCCTCAATTTGTATTCCATCATCCATGAAAGTGGGCAGGAACTCAAGGCAGGAACGTGAAGGCAGGAAGAACCCATGCTGAGGCCTTAGAGGGTTACTGTTTACTGGCTTGCTAATCATGGCTTGCTCAACCTGCATTCTTATAGCACCCAGGACCACCAACCCAAGGGTGGTATCACCCCTTGTGAGATGGGCCTACCCGCATCAACCATTAGTCAAGAAAGTGGCCTACAGACTTACCCACAGAGCAATCCTACGGAAACCTTCTCTCGATTAATATTCCTTCTTCCCAGATGATCCCAGCTTGTGTCAAGTTTACATAAAAACTAGTCAGTGTGAAATCTCTCTCTCCATCCCTGCTCATTGAGACTCAGTACTTTGATCCCAACACATAGACCTGCTTGGCTCCTATCTACTCAACGCCTCCTTACTTGGTTAAAGCTCACATTCCATATTGTCTTCCTTTTTCCCCCTGAGATAGGGTTTCTCTTTGTAGCCATGGCTATTTTAGAACTCACTGCATAGACCAGGCTGGCATGGAACTCAGAAATCTGCCTGCCTCTACCTGGGATCAGTGAGGTGTGGCGCCTCCGCCGCCACTGACCCCACCGCATGGCCTGGCCCACATTATCTTTTCAATTCAAGCCAAATAGGAATGGTTAATAATTGCACACAGAGAATCTTCTGAAGTAGGAAGGTCCTTGAGACTGTGGTAAAGGTGTGTTCGTTTAAAGTGTCCTGCCTGAAGCATTTGTCCCCACTAAGTCCCAAATCTATCCCAAAGAGAAATGCTGTCCCAGGGTTCAGGGGTTTTGTTTTTCTGCATTTGTCCTACCTGCCCCTGAGGCTGTTGTCTTAGTACCTCCTAACTTGATCCCACAGTCACACCTCCCACCCCGCTTCCTGGTCTCCTGACTTCTGTGGCAAATCGACGCATGTCAAATAGAAGCAACTAATACAGAGAAGTTTCACCTGAGGTGGGAATTATGCAGGCAGCATAATCAGAGAGAAAAGATGAAAATAGAGTGGTGGTGGTGGTGTGCGCACTCCAACATTCTGGGTTTGTAACAAGGTAGGCCCAGTGCAACTGATACAATGTCAGATTTCACCTTTATAGGAAAAGATGCACATGAAAACCAAACCGCGCAGAGACAGTGGGTGTGTTGTGGACTCCACTGTGCATGCCTCCTCCTTCTGCCACCCACCTTGCCATTACCCAAGATTCTAAGAGCAGGAGGAAAAGGGAACAGGTTTCTAGGTAAAGTCACTTTTATTCCTCAAACTTGGCTTCTGGATTCTGATGTTCAGTGACATTCAAAATGCATTGGTCCTTAGTTTTGCCCTCGTCACAGCAATCCTCCTGCCTCAACCTCCCAAGTGCTAGGATTACGGGAGTGGACCCCTAGACTCAGCTAGTGCCAGATTTCAGAAGGTTCTTTTCAAAGGCTGGGCACTGGAAGCCAACATTAATCTCCTGAAAACATATTGTCTCTTTGAGGCATTTCCTATAGTCCTCCAAATAAATGCCAGTCCCCAGATGGAAAGGACTCAATTCTAATCACGTCTGCCTCTCCACCAGAGAAGAAGGCCATTGTACAGGTTTAGACAAATTTCCCTGGAGGGACACCCTAGCCAACCTGTTCCAGCTACATCCTGACTCCACAGACATCTTGGATTTCTATCTCAAGACTGCATAAAGTGAGGATGTGGCCTCTCCAAGCTGTGGTTGAGAGGAAGGTTCTTATTGTGGATCTGAGGAAGAGTGTAGCCAGAGGCATTTGGAAGAGTCCAGAGCAGAGAAAGAAAGTAGTAGACTGAACATGGCCAGCAGAGTGGACAGGGTCATGAGAAGAGAAGAGGAGGGAGGAGAACAAGAGAGGAAGACAGAGAGAATGCCGGCAAAAGAGATCAAGAAGGAGGGGCAAGGGAAAGGAGACCAAAAGGGAAAGACAAAAGAGAGGGCCAAAAGAGCACACGGCCAAATGGCAGAATTCTGTGGGATTGAGACTGGGAAAGGGAAGCTCATGAGCTGGCAAAGTTTAGGGCAGGGAGCAGGTTGAGAAGAGCTATACGTACTGAGTGAGCCTGGAGGACAGCAGGTATTCTGATAGGCACCACCAATAGCCCTTTGTCCCTTTGGACAGTGATGGGGAATGGTTTGCTAGAGAGGACGGGCCCAGATTTTGGGAGAATGGAGTTTCCTTTGGATGTGGTGACAAAGACTTGTGAATTTCTTGGCTCTTCTTCCTCTTCCAGGAAGCGGGCACTCATCATCCGTCCTTAAACAGAGGCTCTGAGGTTCCAAAGCAAGAGCCAGGCCTGACTGACCGCCTGGTAGCCTGTGCAGTCACTGTTGCCAGCGCTCTCTGGCAGACTGTAGCCGTTCTTACCATAATGCTCCACTTCCCATGTGAACGTCATGCTGGCTGCTGCATGGGTACATGCTGTTTATTTTCATAGCTGTGTATTCTTTAGGACTAGCTGCTCCTACCTGTGGCTTCCTGAGCACTGCTTAGAAAGACACTAGAATTTCCAAAGTAACTTGATGTTTATTTTTCCCCCTTTATTGAAAATAGATTTTTTCCCTCATGTGATATATCCTGATTATAGTCTTCTCTCTCTCTATGCCTCCTAGTTCTTCCCTGCCTCCCCTCCAATCCAGAGCTACTCCCATTTTGTCTTTCATTGACAAAACAAACAGGCTTCTAAGGGGCAATAATAAAATATAATAAGTTAAAACAAAAAACTAACACATTGGAAATGGACAAAACAATCAGAAGGAAAAGAGCCCAAGAGAAGGCATAAGAGTCAGAGACCTATTTGTTCACACACTCAGGTGACCCATAAAAAAACTAATATCTGGGAGCTCTAATATCCTTTTTTCATTATTTTATATATTTGTTCATTTTATGTCCCAATCCCAACCCCACTTCCTCCTCTCTTCCTGGTCCCCCACTCCCACCCACTTCCCCCATACTTCCCTCTCTGCCCTCCCCACAACCCCAAACCAACCCATCCTGGCACATCAAGTCACATCAGGACTAAGTGCCTACTTTTTTCACTGAGGCAAGACAAGGCAGCCCTGCTGAGGAAACGGGATCCAGAGGAAGGCAACAGAGTCCAAGTCAGACACAGACCCCAATTGTTTGGGAACCCACCTGAGGACCAAGAAGCCCATCAGTGAAGCTCTAATATCTACAAAAAGGACCTAATACAGACCCATGCAGGCCCTGTGCATACTGTCTCAGTCTCTGTGAGTTCATATAAGCTTAGATCGTGTTGATTTAGAGGGCCTGGTGTCCTTGGTGTCCTCCATCCCCTCTGGCTCTTAAACTCTCCACCTCCTCTTGCACGAGGTTCTCTGACTTCTGAGCAGAGGGATTTGATGGAGACATCCTATTTAGAGCTGAGGCTTCTAAGATGTCTCGTTCACTGCGTAATGTCTGGGTGTGGGTCTGTATTTATTTCCACCTGCTGCAGGAGGAAACTTCTCTGATAATGGCTGCACAAGGCACTGAACTATGACCATAACAGAATGTCATTAGGAGTCATTTTATTGCTATGTTTAAAAAAAAAAAAAAGGAACAGTAGCATTTGCTTTTACCTTAGGTCCATGGGCTAGGTAGTCTCAGGCTCTTGGTCACTCAGGCAGTGTTGGTTTTAGGTTCCTTCCTTTGAAGCGGGCCTTAAGTCAAATCAGATATTGGTTCGTTACTCCCACAAGCTTTGTGCCACCATTGCACTGTCCTACCTTGCATGCAGGACACCATTGTTGACCCATGAGTTTGTGGCTGGGTTGGTGTTTACAACTCTCTTATGCTAATGTGCCATCCCCTTCCTGTACCAAAAACAATAGCACATAGGGGTGAAGGTCCTATGTAGGCACCAGCTTGACATCTCCATGTTCAGTGAGGTGTGTGTGTGTGTGTGTGTGTGTGTGTGGTCTCAGCAATGGGAACTTGCCGTCAGATTGTGGAGAGCAACCTACATTCTTGGCAACAGCCTGGGTTGTGTGGAGATTCCCATGGGACCCATTTGGCCAACGACTCCATTAGATGTAACCTAAACCTGGAACTGGAGAATTCATTTGATGACAAAAGATGGCCAGCTGGGGTTCTATCTCCCCATCATTTGGCAATTTCAGTTAGATTGCCTTTATCTATGTATATATTTTAGGAAGCTTCTACTATATTAGGTTTCCATGCTACCCTTCAAATGGCCCTTAATTTTAGCTGTCTCGCTCCTTATTCCTTCCCTCATGCCCCTCTGTCCCCCCCCCCCATTCTCACATGATCCGGCCCTTCCCCCATCCATCCAAAATTCTCTATTCTATTTCTCTTGCCTAATGAGATCTACCTGTACCCTCTAGCCATTTACTCTATACCTGATCTCTGGGGTTCTATGGACTGTAGCTTGGTTTTCACTGACTTAACAGCTAATACCCACATATAAATGAATGCGTACCATATTTCTCTTTCAGGGTCTGAGATACCATACCAGAATGGTTTTTCTTTCTAGTTCCTTCCATTCAGATTTGGTGTTTTCTTTTAGTTATGAAGAGATAGCTCAGTGGGTAAATCACTTGCCTTGAAACAGTGGGGACCTGAGTTTGGATCTCCAGGCCCACAGCCCAGCACTCCTGTGGTAGGATGCGAATCTCAGACAACAGAATCTCCCAAAGCTTGCAGGCCCTGGCGGTCTGTTAGACACAGTGCGAAACAAGAGAAACCCTGTCTCAAACAAGGTGGAAGGTGAGGAGCGAAACTCAAAAGTTGTCCTCTGACCTCCCCAGACCCACTGTGGCACGTGTGCACCCATGCTCACACACACACACACACACACACACACACACACACACACACACACAC
>NW_026596079.1:19005655-19047478 GCF_907164565.1 Psammomys obesus | reverse complement strand
ACACACACACACACACACACACACACACACACACACACACACACACATACTCAGACCCAGACATAACATACCACACAGAGACACATACACACAAAGAGGAAGAGACAGACAGGCAGACAGAGATAGAGACAGAGACAAGGAGGCTGAGAAATTTTAAAAGCGCAGCTGGCATGGTAGCTGTAACAAAGTTGGCTCTTACATTTTAAGAACCACTGTCCCACGGCCTGGGTGTCTCCCAGCTTCCTTGCCTACTTCCGGAAGAGGAAAGTGTCAGCGTTGTGGAAATCACCTGGAGATCCCCACTTACTTTACCCAAGAAAGACTGCCTCTGTGGGTTTGAGGGGAGGACTGGGAATATTTTAACAAGCTTCCTGGCTGGCTGTGTGGGAGGAGGACTTAGACCATCTCAAATCACTGTTGCAGAATGTGCTTCTAAACTAACAGGCAAGCAGTGATCCTTTCCTTTTTCCCCTATGACCTATACTGCTCTCTGGGAAGAAGATCTCAAAAACCCCAGTTTAATTGTTGAACGGTGCTTCCTGTTTCAAACCACGCCATGTGCTTTCAGCCCTGCTCACTTTGTGGGCCAGCTGATACTTTGTTGCATGGATTATCACCACGTTGACTATGGGAACTAAAGCAACATCCCTGGCCTTTTCTGACTAGATACTCATAGCACATACCCATCTCCGCCTTGTGTCCACCAAATATGTCTCCAGACCCTGTGACATACTCCCTTAAGGGATAAAACTACCCACTGCTGAGAACCTCTGGGATGATGAATTTATCCCCCTTTGATAAGGCTTTCCCATTATGCCTGGTGATGAAAACGGATTTGTTCCTGTTCCACTGCTGATGCTAACTGACCGGAAACTCAGGCCAGAGGTGAGAAGTGTGCTACACAAGAAATTATTCATGGCTCTCAGGCCAGCTCTCTTGGCCTACATAGTGGAGAACAAGAAACTCTATTTCAGACAAGGTGAAAGGCAAGGACTGACAAACTGACAGGCCTGAAGCTGTCCTCTGACTGTCACATGCACACTGTGGCACATTCACACCTAAAGTCTCTCTCTCTCTCTCTCTCTCTCTCTCAATGAAAAAAAAAGAAGAGAAAAACGTAGCTATGTCCAATTGAAAAATGTCAGCTGTGTCCAACTGAAGGACCCAACAACATAGAAGACTTTTAGACATTACCATTTGTAGGCTTTGAATGGAAAAAAAAAATACTTTATTTGAGATTCCTAAACACCTCTACCTCCCTTCAAACCCTCAACCCTAGGTAGGCAATAAAGAAAGTTAGTAGGGACAGAGGATGTAGACCTCTTTAGAGTTAGTTCCTTGGGGCAATTCTACTCTTTGTCATCAGGATTCCAACAGTCCAGCTACATAACAAACAGCAAACAGCAGTGGCATGAATCAGCAGCAGCCTCCTTGAATAGTTCCCTGAAGCATTTCTCTCCAGGAGCATCCTGAAGTGTTCTTTCTGGGCTCCTATTTATACCCTCTCAGAGTCTACACAAGGATGTTTTTCAGCTGGCAAAACTATACCCCTTTTACAAGGCAGTTTCCAGTTGGCAAAGGTCACATGTCCTCTCATGTTATCAGCTATGGATAAACTAAAAGCATTCCCTAATTCCACTCTTGGGATCACTACAAAAACATTTACACAACATAAGTGGGTTTTTTGCGATGCCAAAATTTCCACTATAACCTTTTTGTTCCAGATGCCCCAGAAGAAATCAAGGCCTTGACTTTGCTCCACCAGCAAAATCTGAATGAAGGAGGAGGCCAATCTTCTACATTCACTGGGCTGTAGAAAACCCCACCCTTCCCTTCTTTCCTCTTCTATTGTAGTGTCATAGAGTAAGGTACAGTAAAGCTTAGTAGAGAATGCAAACTTTCATTACCTCCCAAAAGGTTATACCCGTTGGGTGTATGAATAAGGGCTGGATGGGAACAGAAGCATGGCATGCACAACTCCTCCAGACTAGGGTGTATCAGCAGAAACCACTGTACCAACCACCCCTTCCAAGTAACAATGAGGCTGCCCGTTGAGAGCCCATACAGACCATAAGCGCACCCCAAGCTTCACTTGGGGTACTCTCCCTAATCCTGATGGAAGAGTGTCAAAGAGAGCAAGCTGACCTGGAGGCTTAAATAAGATCCCGTATTTCATAACAAGGTTTTAATCTCATTGCAACTCACTAGGACTATCTCACGATCAATTCGAAGGAGGCAGTATATGCAACACAGAATGATAGAGGGAGAAGAGCTGGCAAAGGTTATGATGTGGCCATTGTGAAAATGCTATAGTGAGGAGTTATGAACAAACATCCCACAAATGAACAACTGCAAAATCCCATCAAATATGTAATAGAAAAAATCCCATGGATGTTTTGGAACTGGGAAAAAAAAAAAAAAAAACTTCAACAGAAAAGCTTATCATCCAGAGAAAACAAAGATAACCATGTGCTTGAGGATGGGGTCATAGAAAGGATAGGACATGAGAAAATATATGGGGGAGACCAAGATAAGCAGAACCTTGGGGACCTTGAAAGTCCTGTCATCGTATTTCCAGACAGAAAGGAGTGAGGTGAGAGAGCTGAAAATCCACTCAGCTACCGAAGTCCCCCTTTACCTGTCAGGATGAGTCCCAAGATGGCCTGTGCACTTAAAATCATGGGTAATCCCAAACCAGGTATACCAGCAGTGGAATGTCATGCCATCAGCCCGATAACTCAGATGACGATCACCAGGTGACTAACAAGCAAGTCTCCATGGGAGGTGCCTGACCAGGGTGAGATCAGGGCTGTCCCACTGCTTTGTTTGGTCACCCTGAGCTCTTGAGTCACCTCAGAGTAAGCTTTCTCCCCTAGAAATCAGTGGCAAGCCCCAAAAATGTGCCCCGAAGACCCAATGAGATTGAAGATCTACCACAGTCTGGGTCACAAGTACTGTGGCTGCCTGGACATGTAGAGCCCAGCCCCCGGCCTGGGATAGCACTGCAAATGTGGGCAGACTGTTTCTATTTGTTTACCTCACCCAAACTGATTTGAATGCCTCATGCTGCATTACTGTATGATCCCCGGATGGCTTAGGGATTTGACTTGGATGTCGTAATAGGACGGAAGGACAGATGCCCAGAGATGCAAGACACCTGTATCCTTGCCTGGCCTGTGATTGTAAATCAGCTCATAGGTCCTGTATGTGTGCTGGTCAGCTTTCTGTTGCTATGACTAAATACCTGAGAAAATCAGTTTTAAAAGAGAAGATGTTTAACTTCTAAATTCACAAGCTTCAGGTCTCTGTCACTGGGCTCCATTGTCTGTGGGCCCATGGTTGAAGCCGAGCATGCTGCTGGGGACTGTGGTGGAGAAGAGCTGGTCACCTGTCAGAGAGAACAGGGAGGAGGGGTCACTGGCCTAACTTCCTCCAACTAGGCACCCACCTTCTAAAGACTGCACTAGCTTCCAACGGCACCACAGCCTGGCCACGAGGCCTAATTTAACACTCATCCTTTGGGAGACATTTCCCAGCCACCATGACACAAATGACTTCTCAGCAAGCAGCTGTGAGCACACACAGGGGCCTTGGGAGAGTGGTCTGTAAACCTGGGGAAGCACTTCTGTGTAATCCTGAAGAGCATGGGGTAGGGGGAGGATGGTGAGGAGGAACCCTGGCTATCACGGACTTCCTTTCAGTTTGGCCTGAAGCTGTAACGAATGTTCCCCATGCCCTCACTGCACCCAGGAATCAGAGACTGAGGCTCCAGAATTCATTGTTAAGAATTCTCTGATCAGAAAACTGGCACACCTTCCAAAAAATGAAGGTGGTTCCTGGAGCTGTTTCCAAGCGTGGTTGGCTCTACTCCAAGTGTACTTCCCAGGCCTCCCTAAACTCCATGGGCAGCTGGGAACCTGCCTGACCTGGCTGGGCTGGAAGATGAATTACAGTCTCGAGTTTCCTGTATGGCTTCCTCCCTTCCACAGCCCACTTAGTTCTAACTTGTTCTATAATTCAAAACGTCTTCCCTTGGGTTCCAGAAATCTGTGGCACTGAGCCAATGGGGGGGCTTAGGGTTTACCTCCGTGGTAGCTTAAATAAAGCTTATTCGATTTGTGCTCAGTAACCACAGGGACTAAATAGAGTTGAAAACAAGTAAGATAAAAATGGGGGGGGGGGGCAACTTTGTGAATGCTCATCACTGTTTGCAGATTTGTGTGTGTGAGGGTTTCTAATTCTGATGTTCATCATACTGACTCGGTCACCAGGAGCTCTAATTGTTCCTGCCCCCGCCCCGCCTCTTTCTCTTGCCCCATCCACCCCAACCTGATTTTCCTCTTGGTCCCCTCTCTTAGCCAAGGCAGAAGGCTGGGCGGTACCCAGATGCAATGCTCTCTTACATTCCACACCCCTCCCTTGTCACGCTGTAATATAAGCCATCATATATATCTTGCCTCTGCCGGGAGTTTTTTCAGTCCTTCCTCCCATTTATCTTCCTCCTGGGGCCAGGGAGATCTTTAAAGACACGGGTCCTAAATCATCTCGCTACTCCGGGAGCGCCTTGTACCACAATTACACACCCTGAAATCATCTGCCCCCCTTTCCCCCAAAGCACAGCCCCTTTGTTATCTGATACCTTCTGTCCTTGTCTGCCATGTAGAGTGTCTTCCGGGCTCCTCAAAACCCTCACACACAGTAGGAAGACCCAGTTCCCAGAGAATGCCACGCTGCTCCAGCAATGATTACCATTCAGAGCTCTGACCTGGGAACTCCATGTGATCTTCAGTCCCCAGCACAATTCCCAAAGGAGGCCCTGGCATTATCAGGTTTTCTAGATGAAGACCCAGAGATTGAGAGTTCGGTGATCTGCCTCAAAACACACGGGGTGGACTGTCGGATTGGGGTGGAAACTCCAACCTCCCCGACGGTTTGTGCATTTGTCAGCTCAGCCTTCTGCCGACTGCTGTGGTGCGAGTTTTTCATGTGTGGACATCATGTATGTAGAGGCCACAGGTTAACCCAGGTGTCGGCCCTCAGAGGTCAGCCATCTTGCATTTTGAGACTGAGTCTTTCACTGGCCTGAAACTTGTTAAGTCAGCTAGACTAGCCAATAAGCCTGATCTACCCTTGGTCTCTGTCTCCCCAGCATTCGGATCACCAGCCAGTGCTACCATGCCCCTCTTTGGCATAGGCTCCAGGGATTAGACTCAGGTTTTCATGTTGCTCAGAGAGCCACTTACTGGTCATCACCTCACCTCCCTCCCCACCATGCTGTGTTTTCTAAAGCCAATTAGGGTCATTAGTGAGCGGGGGAATCTGCTGCTAGATAAGGCCAGCTCTTAGGAACTCCAGCCCCTCTGGCCTCTATGAGCACCCACAGTCAAGTGCGCACAACTATACATAATTAAAAATAATAAAACGAAGTAAACCTTTGAAAGTAAAAGGTTTTCTCTTTTAAATCAGTGGGGCAGTGAAAAACAAATACTAAAACTGAAAACAAGACAAAACCAAAATTAAAAATGTCATTCAAAAGCCCTGGGCACAGCAGTAAACATGAAGTACCCAGGAACTGTCCTGGTGATCCCAGGAAGAAGAAATGGTGATTTATCAAGAAATCACAACCATTCCATCACTGAGAGGAAACGTGGCTGTGAGCCCATACAGTGGAGACGTCACCCCAGCTGAGGCAGATAACAGGGTCTTCCATGAAAACTGGGTTATTCAGCCAATGCTTTAGGTGGGTAGAAAAGGCAGGGGCAAGTCTTCCAGAAGAAGGGAACAGGTCCAAGACTAAAAGAGCCAGGTGACCTCAGAAGCCCACAGCACAGGGTCTCATTTTATAGAAGCAGAAACTGAGGTCTTAAGTGACCACATTTGGGGGTTTTTGTGGAGTGCTTGCCTAGCATTCACAAAGCCTAGTTCACTCCCCAGCACTGCCTAAACCAAGTATCGTGGGAAGGCCTGTAGTTGCAGCGCTCTGGAGGTGAAGACAAGAATCAGAACATCATCATCCTTGGCTACATAGCAAGTTTAAAGGCATCCTGGGGTCTATGAGCTCCAAGGATATATGAGGGGTGGGGAAAGGCAACGTTTTCAGTTATTCAAAAATATGCTGCTACCTGCCACCTATCGAGACCCTCAGAATACAGTGATGAGCAAAACAAAGGACCCCTGAGCTGCCAGGCCACATGATCCATCCACTGAAGATGTACTGGTGAGCAGTTTTTAATATATGCAGACTTGTGTGACCACCATCTCAATTTTAGATGATTTTTATCACTCCAGAAAGAAAGTCTGTCCTCATTAACATCACAGCCTGGTTCCCTCCGCTCCCACTGCCTCAGCCAGCTCCTGGAGGCCGATGCTCTCTCTGCCGTTTGTAGACCTGTGCATTCCGGATGTCACAGAAATGGAGTCAGACCATACAGAACTTTTCAGGACTGGCTTATTTCCCTGGCCACGGCATTGTCAAGGTCTGCACGGGCTGTTACAATGTACCAATGCTTTGTTCCTTTTGCCAAAGAGGCTGTCGCTGTGTATGTAGACCACACTTGGGTTAGCCATACACTGACAGTCACTTTTTGACTATTAAGAACAATGCAGCCAGGAACAATGTCTACAGTTTTGTGTAGCAGGGACATGGATTTGAACTTATATCTCCCAAAGCCGACTCCAGGCACTTCTTAGCAGTTCCTAGGCCACAAACAATGGTCCTATAGAAGCCAACCTGCCTGCCTTCCTGGCAGAGATTAGAAGGAAAGAGTTCATGACCTTGCACCCTGCCCCAGAGGCTTCCTGGCAACTCTAGCAGTCCCTGAGAGCTGGGTGTGAGTAAGCAGAGGATGATCTCCAGCACTTTGCTGTTCTGCGTGCAGAGAAAGACGCCCCAGGCCTTTGGACCTCATCAGACCAAACAGCAGGCTCTAAGATGCATATAAAAGTCTGGGCAGTATTCTCAACAGGAGGTTAAGTATAACAGGCTTCAGTCAGTCGACCACTGACAGGGCTTGTACTTCAAGTCACTGTGTCTTTCCTGAGCCAGTTGCCTCCTTCCTTGGTACTCTCGGGACAAAAAAAAAAAAAAAAAAAGTATTGTGGCACTACCAGTTGTTGGTAGAGAGACAGACACACACTCTGAGCCCAGCAGCCCGGTGACTGGTCAGCTCTGCTGAGGGATCCATCCTTTAACCATGGCCTTATGCATCAGCTGACTGTGGGAGCAAGGGCCATTGGATGTTCCATCCTCTCTTTGCCGAATAATGCTTTCTCCTGCCCTCTTTCACAGAACTCAGACTGACCCCTCTTCTCTTGTCTATGTTCCTATCTCCCTTCTATTTGAATTCGTGAGAAAAGAGTGCCTGTTGGTGCAATCCAAACAAAGTCCTTGGCATCACTGAAGTGTTCCGAGAAGGAGGCAGCGGGCAGCAGGCAGGCAGCCAGCAGCACAGGAGAGCCGCAGCTTTTACCTGGATGCCTGGTCCTGCCACTCAATTCCCTGTCAGGCTGGCAGCTTGGAGATGGCAGCATACACTAAGCCAGAGGGGACAGAAAAGCACTCAAAGCACTTGAGTCCCCCAAGCCCAGGTCACTGTAACAAATGAAGTGGAGAGAGAACTTGACAGTCAGCGACAGCTGGAGCAGATGGCATTTGTCCTCACAAAGCACGGGGGCCTTGCCACTTATCTCTCAGCCACGCCTTCAGCCCTGCTCAGCCCTGGCCTCATTTCAGCCTTGTTGCAGGAGCAAAACATGGGTGTCCTGGGCTCCTGGGTTCTTCCCTCTCCAGCCCTTCACCCCACATTTGTCACCTCCAAGATTCACACTTCACCAAACTCCAGCTAATTAAAGCTCACAGTCGTTTCCTTTCCCAAAACAATGGGTTTCTACTCAGCGGTAAATGTAACAGCTAATTCAGCCAATTCCACCAAAAGATGCTTTCTTGGTTGCTTTGTCATCCTAGGTCTTTTTTATCTCTGTGATTAAGTCATTCCCAGAAACACTGCTCTGGGGCGGAGCATATCCCTGTAAGACGCATTGAGAAGTTCAGTGTTCTCAAATGGGAATATCCTGTCTCCTTTTTTTGCTTTCTCCATATTTCAATCTGATCTGCCCAGTCTGGTTCTCTACAGCCGTGAGGAGGCATCCTGGAACTCTGCTCTTCTCAGCAGCTCTGAGAGGTTCCGATTATCCTGCGCACCTTTCCTCTAAGTCAGTGGTTTTCAGAGTCCAGTGGGAGTGGGAGGAGTTTGGAGGACCCTTCCATGGAAGTTGCATATCAGATATCCTGCATTTCAGATGCTTACATCACAATTCATAACAATAGCAAAATTCCAGTTAGAAAGTAGCAATGATATACTCTTATGGCTGGGGGCCACCACAACATGAGGAACTATATTAAAGGGTCACAGCATCAGGAAGGTTGAGAACCACTGCTCTAAATGGCCTTAAGCATCTCAAAGTCCTATAGTTTGAATGGGTCTCACAGAGGCCCAGGAGCCAAGGCTTAGTCCCCAGTATGATGCTTTGAGGCAGTAGAACCTTTAAGGGATGGAAGCTTAATATAGAGTGACTAGGTTATCACTCTCTACCCTCGTAAAGAATTAATGCAGTCCTTGCAGGGCACATTAGTTCTCACAAAAGCAGGTCATTGTAAAGTAAGTCCACCTCACCAGCTGGACCCCTTCTATATGCAGCCATTTCCCCCATTCTTCTGTCAAACCATGTTGTGTGGCAGCCAGAGGGACCCTCGCCAGGGTCCCAAAAGGTATGGCAACCTGATCTTGGATTTTCTGACTCTAAACCTATGAGGTAAATAAACCTCCTTTCTTCATGAAGTACCCAGCCTTGGGTATTTTGTTATAACAATGGAAAATGAACTAAGACACCAGAGCAGATCAGGCGTGCCCTGCATGGTCCCTAAGTAGGTACCGGGGTTAGTATTGGGGGCTTCTAGTTCCTTTTGATGTCATGATTTCCTGCAAAAATGCATTTCCAGAGATAAGACAGAAAAGAACCGGCAATCCTACAGGCATGGTTGAGCCATACCACGAGAATGGATGACTGCCCTTGACTAAGCTGCTTCCCAGTTCCATCAACTCTTGGATTTGCTCACCATCCTCTTGGTGTTTCACAACCCAAAGGAACATCATGCTCTCTTTGTCCTTGGAGAGTACCCCAGGTCTCTATCTGGACTATTTTTGGAAAGCAGTGAATAGATTATAAGGACTTTGTTAAGAGTCCTGTTCTGATTATTTGGGGGTTGTAGTCAGAAAACCATCCATTTCTTTGTTCCTTTGATTTCTTGGGTTCACACCACAGGACAAATTTTCTCTCCTGGTGCAGGCTGACGAGTAAGACACCCCCACCTCGGGGTCCTGTAGCATGGTACAGTGTCTCAGGGTGGCAGATAAAAGCTGAAGAGGCTTTATTCGTGTGATTGGAAATGGAGCAGTGTTCTTAATTCTGGAGTCTCATTTTGTGAGGGCAGTGGGAAAGGCTAACGCACGGCACTGGCTACGTCTCCGCACCACACAGTTATCTCAAGACCAGAGAAGTGATAAAGAATAAAAACTACCATGTCAAACCAGGAAAGGGGGTGATGGAGCCTGAAGTCTCTGAGTCTTCCCTGAAGCAAGTTGCAGATCCTGAGGATTTCATGGTTGGTCTTCTCCTTGCTATCCACCTGCAACCAGCGGGTTTCACTAGCGCTGGTGCCCAGACCATCACTGACCAGGCTCAGGTATCTGGGGAAGGGCAGACAGGCCTCAGGCCTCAGGCCTCAGGCCTCAGGCCTCAGTGAATTTCACACTGCCTGCCTTGAAGTATAAAGGCAGGTGCCGGCTCCCAGCCTTTCAGAGCATTGCCTGGCTCTTTTATGAGATTACAGGCCCTTTCATCTTGGCTTTGGCCCGGTTTTCCTCCTTCCTAGCAAAGCTCCAAAGACAAGAACAAGGAGGGGGATGCTCATTCATAGCTGAGCACCCCGCTGGGCTTGGCGACCTGGCCTGTGCATCTCCCAGCCATGTGCTTTTTAGCAGAGCAAGCTGGGAAGGCACTCGGAGGACAAGGTTAAGAGGGGTCTTTCCCCTGACACCAGGAGGAAGTTGCATTGCATCCTGGGAATGCTCTGATCATGCCTTTGCTTTGTGTCTTCCACTTCAATCCAGTGGAAAGCGGCTTTGGGGCCTTTTCTTTCTCCTTTTCTACTTTCAATAGAAGGGCTCTTTTAAGGCCGGGGCTGAGAACACAACACACCTCTTGTGCCCTTGCTTTCTGGAAACATGAACACACACCGCCTCAGTTCTCGCCTGTGTTTGTTCATCATCTTGCTCTGCAAGTTAGCTTGTCTTCAAAAACACAAATGGGGTTTCCTTCCCATGTTGCTCTCAATGAAACACTGGGAGCTCTGCCCTCTCTGAAATCCCAATTCATTCCTTCCACCCGTCTGTCCCATCTTTTAGCAGTTTTCCATGCAGTGTCCCTCCGCTGGCTTGCAGTTCCAACAACCAGAAACAGAACAGGACTGCGATAGAACAGAATCCCTGCTCTTGGCATTCATGCGTCTTCCTGACACTTCTCTGACACATGCACACCCCAGATGCATCTCTGCCACTGTCCCCTTAGCCCCATCCTCCCCACTCTGTGCACCACAGTCCGGCAGTTGCTCTCACATCTCTGTGCTTCAGCCGCAGCGACAGCATTTCCCCAACAGGGGCAGCTTTACCTTTGAAGACCTACATTGCGTGGCTCACCCTTTGCCTCTGTACCTTCTGGCCGTGTGTCACTAGGCACTGTGCTTCTAGGAACGTCCAGCCTCAGGCTCCAAGTTGGGTCACTGTATGTGGAACTTGTCCCTACCCACTGTGTGAGGCCTCCGGGCTCTGATCACTTCTAGCCCCTGTTTCTGGAAGCCCTCAGGGGACTCTGCAGACATCCCTCATTCTAAGGAGCCACCAAATAACTACCTCCTAAGCTATCCAGGATAAGGGCACTTGGATCCCTGTCCCTGCCCTAGAAGCCACACAAGACCTACACCAGGCTCTGTCACAGCCCGCAGCACTTAACATACCTCAGCCAGGAGACTACTGCAGCATGGAGGTGTTTTGCTTTATCCCATCCATGCCCCGTGCTGTGTTCTCCAGGTTTCTGTTGAGACAGCTTTGTCTATTTTACTTTCTCTCCTCCTCACAGACTCAAACATAGATCCTTGGGAGCTGGGCCAAAGGTTGATCTGATAAAGATCAGGCAACAGGCCATTGTCAGACCTGTATTTCCATCTGATGACTAAAACCTCAGTGTTTCCCAGTCAGGTTATTGCCTCCCCTAAGGATGTGTTATCTTCCCCAGACAACCCCTGGGGCCACAGACATATAAATAAAATTACAGGCATGCTTGTCCTATCACAATTGCCAATGTGTCCAGCCATGTCTGAATCCTGAAACAAGTGTCACATAGACCAAGAAGGCACACACACACATCAATAAAAACCTAAACATCAATAATCAATCCAACACAGGTTCTACCTAGTAAAGCCAAGGATCCACACATCATAGACTTTACCGCCACTCTGAGACCTTCCAGATCCCCTCATTAAAAATAACTCTAGTGTTTTGATTCTTTTCCCCTCATTTCATGGCCCTCAGAACTCAGCTGCTCCTGCCTGAGCTTCTCTAGCTTGTAATCATAAAACTGATAGTCGAAAGTTAAACTCTTATCTTCCTTGACCCAGGAACTATTCTCTGTGTCTCTTATTAAGCTCATTGAATCCTCACAGTCATGTGAAGTCAGTACCATCATTGGCCTCATGAGACAGATGAGGAAACTGAAACACAGGAATTATTGTTCTCAAGTGAGAGAGTATATCCCACCTAACTGTGTCAATTCTCTCATGTAGGGACCATTTTTACTAGCTGCTCCTCCCCAGCTGTGTGTTGATGACTACAGTGGGCCCTGAGACAAAAGTGGAGCCTAGCAACGTGCCTGAGATAGACAATATGAGAGAATTTACTTTGAGGGCCATTTTCAGGGAAAGATGGAAGAATGGAGCCCAGCTGAATGATGGGATGTTAAACTGGAGATGAAGGGAATGTGTGGAACAGAGGAGAAGGAAAGGAAGCAGAAGTAGTCTCTTACTCCTAATGCTGGCTGGCTGAGCTGGTGGGACCTGGGTCCTCCCTCCCCAGTACTTCTGTGCTCAGCTATCAGGCTCAGGGTCTGTTGAAAGGGTCAAAAGCCTTTTGAGCTGTGGACACCCAAGCCCCGCCACAGAGGTCCTGGGAGGCAGGGCCCTCACCACCAGGTTCTGAGTCTCATTTCTCTGCCGAGACAGCCTCTCCCAGCCTTGCAAGGAGTATTAGACACTGCATGCACGGCTTGGTGCTACACATTTGTGTTTCAACTTGATGGACGTCAGGTTGTATAGCTCGCGTTTACATATGCAGCCCTCCACAGCCTTGGGTCCTATGTCTGTGGGTTCAACTAACCACAGATCAAGAATATACAAAAGAAAATATCCTTCATATGGGCCGTATGCAAATCTATTTTCCTGTCATTCCCCAAACATACATTATAAAACATTTTTACATAGTATTTATATGTAGGGCATGAGGTTTGATAAGTAATACTGAGATGATTTTAAAGTGATGGGGGGAGTGTGTAGATTCTGTGCAAACGCTATACAGGTTTGCACAGGGACTGAGTCACTGACACTCGTTGGTATCCTTCAGGGATTCTAGAACCAATTGCCCACAAAGAGCACCAGTTTTATCAGTTATCTTTCATTAACTCTTTTTATAAAAGTTGGAACCATATGTACTTGTGTATGTATGTATATATATATATATACATACATATATATATGCACATATATGTATATTGCTATGGCATGTAGCCACAGTTTTTGCCATTTTCCTTGAGATGTGAGTTGCAGACAATGTAATGTACGCTTTTTCATTCACAACTCTGTGAATTTTAAACAATTGATGTTATTGAAGACTCACTACCAAAATCAAGATGTAGAAGTGCTTTGCCTCTGCCACTCACTCTGCCCCCAACGTCCCCTGTCCCATCCTGCAGTCAGCTCTGAGCCTCGGCCTTCAGGAACCGCTGATTTCTGTGTCTGCCCTGTGCCTTTCTCAGTCACCTAACTGGGATCACAGAGTGCCGTAGCTTCAGTTTCCACTTGACATTATGTGCATATGTCTCCGCGTCATTACATATTCTTCAAAGATATTACTTTTTAATGACTACCTGCCTCTCTCCACACTGCGTGCCCTCCAGCAGTCTCTCTCAGAGAACAGAGATGAGAGAGAGGCAGGAGGTCATGTTGGAAAGAACAAGGGCAGGTTTGATCTGATTTCGGCTCGTCACCTCTGACGGGAGGTGCTGGCGCTTCCACCTTCAGCCAAGGCAGATGAGCAACGTGGAGGCCAAGCAGACAAACACAAACTCAGCATGGCACCGACCTGACCCAGCTTCATGTTATCGGAGCCCTGGCTGACATAGGGTACTTTCCACACTCATGGGCGGGGCTCAGTTGCTTAGTGAAGTATGAGGGTTCCTCCTCCTCCCTTAGGACCCCTGACCACTGGGACAGGCACACAGAGTATTTTTTTTCTTTCTTCTATCCCCCCACTCCTGGCCACTACCTTCTCCTGGTTTCTAGGTACAAATTTTAAGTACCTTCACCGCAAAAGAGAAACAAACAAGCAATAACTGTGAGAGGGACTAAATATGCTGATTGGCTTCATGACATCATGTCTGTATCAAAATACTACAGTGAACAATGCAAATACATAAAACATTTGCCAATTACATCTCAAGAAGAGATGGGGTGTGGGGCAGAGAGACAAGTTGAGCTGCCTCCTGCGCTCTCAAGAGGGCTCAAAGACAGTGGGTGGAAGGGAGGGAGAACATCAGAAAAAAATAACTCCACGATAAGGATGGGCTTCTAGAACTTTCCCCCTTGGATATAAAAGGCATATGCTGAGTGCATAATAGAAGCAGGGAGTTAGGGTAACAGACAGCTGTTCCTCCTAAAATTGAGGCCTCTTCTGCGTTCATTGAGGGCACTGGAGTTGTAGAAACCACCTCCCCCCACGGCCACCCGACACTGTCTTCTCCCTCCTCCCTGGTCTCAGAACTCTTCCCAGCAAAGCAGAGCCGGTATCCTAGTGTGTTGCTATGGAAAGAATGGCAATATCACTAGGGAGTTGGTGAAGGAAAAAAAAAAAAAAAAGGAAGGGTGGGGTGAAGCAAAAGGAAAAGAAGAAGAAAAGGACAAGCAGCATTTCTTTTTTAACTGTCACTGAAATGGAAGAAAATGAGAAACTATCCCCTACTCCGTATATACCTACATCCAAAGTCAGCTGGTGTTAGGGTGTGCCTCTGTCCTGCAGGACAGTCTTCATGAAGCAGTTTGCTACCTGGTGCTGCCAAGCAGTTCTGAGACGCTGTTAGATTTCCAGGTGGTGTGTTTGCTAATCATCATGCAGTGGCCATTTTGAGAAACAGATTCCTGTTCCCTGTGTCCTTTGGTTGTTTGTTTGTTTGTTTGTTTGGTTGGTTGGTTGGTTGGTTTGGTTTGGTTTACGACAGGGCTCATGTAGCCCAGGCTGCCCAAAGGTGACTTTGGACTTCTAATCCTCCTGCACTTCCTGAGCAGTGGGTTTTCAATCATAGGCCTCCACATATATGCAGTGCTGGGGATCAAACCCATGACTCTTGCATGCTAGGCAAGTGCTCTGCCCAGCAAAGATACTTTGCCAGCTTTGGAGGGAGGGTGTCTTTAAATAACCAGATTCACCTTCCTCTTTTGCTCTCTCCTGATTCTTACATTGGTTTACCCAACTTCAACCCGGGTTGCTTCAGAAAGAACACCTTAGAACCTGGGTTCAAATCCCTTCTCAGCCTTGCCCAGCTCTGGTCCTCTGTGCAAAAGCTTAGATACTTCTAAGCTTCGGTTTGCATCACCCACTCTCAAAGACTGAAGTTCAGAGATGACGTGTCACCGGTGTCGCATCGTGGCCTGCACAGAGCTGTGCGTAGTGACTGTGAGGGCCTCTCTGCCTTGCATCACACTGACAAGGCCAGCCAGGTAGCCCCCTAGCTGGACTCAGACTCAGCCATTCCTCAGCATCTGTTAAAGGTTGAGTGCGAAATGCCTCCGCTGAGGCACGCCTTTGCACACCCTGGTGTCTAGGGCATGGTTTGGAGAGGTTTGGAAACTTTGGGATGGGAAATTTGTGGCAGGCAGAGGTGGAACACTAAGAGTAGGTCTAGGGCCCTCTTTCAGTTACCATCTCTATTTTCTGGTTATGATAAGCCAACGTTACAAGCTTCCTCCACAGCCACGAACAGCTACCCCAGCCAGCTTGCCTCCCGGGCCATGTTGGACTATAGCCTTTGAACTGTAGGGCCAAATAAACCTTTCCAACATTAAGGGGTTTCTGTTGGTTTTTTGTCACAGCAATGAGAACAGTGGCTAATGCAGCATCCTTCAGACCTCCACAGTCTCCAAGACCAGATGTTGCACATCCTTCCTGCTCCTGGCAGTCTCCTGGCTCTGCCTCTGCCTCTGCCTCTGCCTCTGCCTCTGCCTCTGCCTCTGCCTCTGCCTCTGCCTCTGCCTCTGCTCACATTACCTATTGCTACTCAATAACCTACACCAAGACGTAATGCTGTGGGGCTGGAGAGACAGCTCAGCAGTTACCAGCGCACACTGCCCTTGCAGTGGCTGAGTTCCGCCTTCAGCACCTGTGTCAGAACGCTCACGACCACCTCCACCTTCAGTTCCAGGTTATCCAACCCATTCTTCAGGACGCCATGGGCCCCTGTGCTTGTGTACACAAGCCCGCACATGGATTCGTGCACACACGCACACATAATAGTAACTTATTATTATAAAATAATTATTAGTATTTTAAGTTATATTTTGCAAATTGAAATGTATTGAATGTATTGTTATGTCTTGAGGTCCCTCTGTGGGAAACCTTAAAGTGCCATGGCTCATCTACAGTCCAGAAGGCCAGAGGGCTTCCCTGAGGTGGGGTGAGAACGCTGGGGCTGGGAGAACACTTGCTCCACACAAGCTGCTTAGTCTTCCTGGCAGCACAGTGGCCTCTGGGTGCTCAGGCTTCTGACTTCCCCAAGGAGGTGCTGGTGAGGCAGTGATTTCCCTAGGGTTTCCAAAAAAAAAAAGTACTGTAAAGTGGATAGCTTAGGAGAAATGTATTGCTTTCCTGTTCTGAAGGCAAGAAATCCAAACATGAAGTATCTGAAGGTTCAGCTTCTGGTGTCCCCAGTGGGCCTTGGCTTGTACATAGCCATCTTTCTCATCTCTCCTCACACCCTCTGTTCTCCGTGTGTCTTTCTCTGCATCCAAATTCCTCTTCATAAAAGGCCGCCCACCAATCAGAAGATTAGAGCACACCCTAATGGACTATATTTAACAATTTTGAAAACCTTATTTTCAAATGTACCCAAATTCTAAGGAACTGGGGGTTAAGACTTCACAATTTTTTCATTTATTGTCAAGTGTTGTACTTCGACAGTTTTATAAGCGTGTGTAACAGGTCTTGATTACTCTGTGTCCCCCACACTCTCTCTTGCTTTCCCTTCATTCCCGTCAAACCCATCCCTCAACAGTACCGGTCACTTTTCCAGATCCGTGACTTTCAGTTTGTTTTTGAAACCCATTTAGTTTAACTATAGCCATCTGTCGGCTTTTTTTTTTTTGAGAAGACACAGTTCAACCCATAAACTGTGGTGAACAAATGCTGACCTTCTGCCATTACATCTTTCTCCTGATCTTCTGCCATTACATCTTTCTCCTGACCTTCTGCCATTACATCTTTCTCTAGGGTCATGTCCCAAGCCCAGGTGAGAGCAAAGATACTCTCAAATACAAGTCCCAAGCTACTCCAGTGCCTAATATAGTGCAAAGATAGATTAGGCCCTAAAGAGTAATACATATTTTCTTGAGCGGATGAACCTACCAGTTAGCCAGTCAATGAACAACCAATGACCAGAGAGAGATGATGCTCCAACATAGCCAGTCTTAGAATTTTACTGCTGTGAAGAGACACTATGACCATGGCAACTCTTATAAAGGAAAGCATTTAACTGGAGCTGGCTCATAGTTCAGAGGTTTAGTTCATTATCATCATAGTGGGAAGCATGGTGGCGTGTGGGCAGACGTGTGCTAGAGAGGTAGCTGAGAGTTCTACATCTGGATCCTCAGGTAGCAGGAAGAGACAGTGAGTCACTAGGCCTGGCTTTAGCCTCTGAAACCTCAAAGCCCACCCCTCAATGACACACTTCCTCCAACAAGGCCACACCGACTCCAACAAGGCCACACCTCCAAGAATGCCATTCCCTATGAGTCTATGGAGATCATTTTCATTCTGACTACCACACAGCCTATACCTCGTTAGCCAGGCATGAGTAGCCATGTGGTGGCAGCACTCTGGGCTGTGGTCTCAGTAGTATTGGCTCTTCAGTTATGGCTGTGTTAATTTTGCTGCTGATGATACAGGAGGATGAGCAGGCCTTGCTCCCTTCTTTGAAAGGGAGTCCACAGCTTCCTGCTATTGAGCAGTATAGAGGAGGCCCTGTGATAAACTGTGCTGTCAGCCATAACAAGAACTCCTAAGGAAAGAGGAGGGGACTCTAGCAGAAGCCTTCTTCTAAGCCAAGCAAAGACCGTCTCTGTGTCTGTCTGGCTTCTCAGCACTGAAGGTCTAGGTGTTTTTACTCCAAGGTAATGTTAGAGTAAGTTGGACTGAGTTGGGTGGAGCTTGGTGTGTGGTTGTAGAATGAAGCACGTGCTTTTTATTCCTTTTGAAATGAGAGAATTGCCAAAGGTCTTACCAGCCCTGTCTTCTGTAAACCATGCTAGACACCCAGGAGATACAGGCTAGGAAAGGGCTGTACTGATGTGTGGTTAATACTCAATGAGTGTTGCCTGGACACTTGCTGAACTGGCCGCCATGTTCGGTGCTGGGAAAGATTTGGGCTGAAAAAGCAATAACTGTGCCCCCTGGGGAAGAAACACCTTTACAGGTGGCTCTGATAGGCCTCTGAAAAGATGAGTCAGATAAAGACAGAGTCTGGCAGAAAGAATCCAGGTAGACTGTCATGGGAGAGAGGATGTGAGCAAGGCAGTTCACGGTAGATCGGCCTTTGGTAGAAAGATTGTGAAGGGAGACCAGTCCAGACAGGCAGCAGCTGGAGTAAGTCTTAAAGGTGGGGTAGGACACAGCAGGTTCAGAAATAAACATAGAGAGCTTGTGAGAGGGTTCAAGCTGAAGACCAGGAAAGGTCAACCCCTTGGACCTGGTACTCATCTGGAGGAACACATGTTGAATGGCAAGAAGGGAGGGGAACTCCCACCAAGCCAACCAGATCAGCCCAGTAAATTCTGGCAATTAGTAAGATAATAGGCATCACAGCCAGATTGGCCTCATACTCTAAAGAATTTGTACTTGTGTTCACAACACACACATAAGCTCATCTGCCCCTCACTATTCACTGGCTTTCCTCGTGCTCATAATGAAGCTCTGGCCTCTCTCAGCTCTCCTTTAACCCCTCCCCTTGGGTGGTCAGCACCTGCATGAGGCTCCTTTTCCTTCACTTCTCCAATAGCCTAGCCGGCTCTGACCCTGGCTGTCACCCTTATCCACCAGGAGGAAGCCGGCACTAAGTGGCCAGTCCTATCAATGTATGTTAAGGGGACTCCTCAGCCATGGTGGCTGCGAGTCAAATGGCCTTGCCTCTGAGAATCTGCACTTGACAGAGAGAAGTGTTCTGCTTTGCTGTCTGCCTCGTCTGCAGTATCTAGGCTACAGGCTAGTGGGTGGTTCGGTAAGAGCCCTGGAATTGTGTCTTGGGAGACTGAGAGTCCCAGAGAAGGACTGGAATGGGATTGAGGGGAGACTAAGGAGCCTCCACTCACTGCTCCTGAAAAGAGAGGCTGGGGAAATGGAGATGTGGAGAGAAGGAGGACAAGACAGCCAGAGTGGAAAAGCATGTTATAGGATTTAGATACGAGGTCATGAGTTGGAATTACATCCCCAGTGTGGGTTACCAGGGGGAGTAGAAACTTGATCTGACAGTGGCCCTTAGAAGTGGGCTTTGGAGAGTGATTAAATTGGAAAGGTCATTAGACTAGGGCCCTCATGATTATATTCTGGAGTGTTTATAAAAGCTGAGACAGAAGAACCACACAGCTATCCATGTACTCCCCGTCTCTTCTCATGTGACACTCTGCATCACTGCAGGACTTGGCCAGCGAGAAGGTCATCACTGTAGCTGGGCATGCTGATATATACTTGTAATCCTAGCACTTGGGAGGTGGAGGCAGGAAGGTTGGGAGTTCAAGGCCAGTGTGAACTACATAGTACCATAAATTCAAAGCCAGCTTGAGCTTTATGAGACCCTGTCTCAAAACACAGCGAGAGAAAGGAAGGGAAGAAGGGAGAGAGAAAGGGAGGGAGGAAGAGAAGAAGGGAGGGAGGGAGGAAAATACCATCATCAAATGTGGCCTTTTGACCTTGGGATTCCCAGAACTGTGACCCCAAATCTCTTTTCTTCAGACATAGTAATTTAAAAAAAAGACTAACTCACCATGAAAGGAAGCAATGCTATATTCTCTCCCTCGAATCCAGCAAGATGTGAGGATGGTTTGACCTCATGCGGAACCACATAGAAGGTTATGAACAAATAACAGAGCACAGGAGGAAATATTCCAAGTGACTTGTGTTGTCATCCTAAGTGACAGAGAGCTTGGGGTCCCCACAGAACAGGGAAGTGAGGCAGTTGTTTTACTGAGGATAAGCACAGGGCCTGTCCTACAGCTAACACACTCCTTTGTTGCCTTATTACTAAACTAATGGCATTCTCCTATAGTCCAGGTTATGTCACATGCTCTGTCTCAATCAGCCAAATTATTTGACTCCTGCAGAAATCTTGTGTTTACTTCTTGTTCCCCTCATGAAGCAGATGAGAAAACTCAACTATCCTTTTGTCTCTGAACTGTTCTCTTCCTCCAACAAGCTAGCTGTCAAAATGCTTTTCTAACGTCTCTGGTGACTCTGACACACTGACAGAAGATCTGTCTCCCCTGTGTGTGTGCTTTCCTCAGCCTGTGAACCTCGGCCATTCTTGCCTGTTCCCTCAGGCAGAATCTGGCCTCAGTCTCTGCTCCAGTTCAGCAGGTGGGCAGGCTCAGCGCTGTGTCTCCTGTGCATATGGAAGGCGACTGCCTTCCCATTTGCTGCTTGTACAAACCAAAAGCGACCAGCAGAGAATGGGTGTGAAGAAACTCAGAGATGGATCATGGCAGAAATCCACTTCAGCCTCCCTCTGGGGCCATGGGGAGGGCGGGCAGGGGGGACCAGAGGCTCTAGCGTTTCCTGCTATGCACAGCAGGGTCCTGGGCCTTATGCAAATGGATATGTGTGAATATGCTCTGTGACCTATAACGCAGCAGAGGCCTAAGGGACACCTCTCTGTCAGCATTGCTACCACTGCTGGTGCAGAGGAATGACGGCTGTGGGCCCACAGGGACAGGAGATTTTCCACAGGAGAGCAGTGGCTCTCAAAACTGCTCGGAGATACAAAAAGAATTATGCAAGAGTGGACTGCCGGGAGTTCTTTTCCAAGTTTAAATGCAAAGCATACCTTTCTTGTATGCTTCCACACTGGCTAGGCAGGGGAAGAATTCTGATGAAGGTGACCATAAAAGGGGCTTTTCCTTCCTGCTTCCTGCGGAATCCAAGCACGTCGCCGAAAGCTGTCGTGAGTTTGGGGAGCGAGGATGCAGGAGTGGACCCTCACCCCAGGCCTTGATGCACCTCCAGGCTTGATCCATTCAGCAAAGTCCACTAATGCCATCACCCTCCCAGCCCATAGCTGGTTCAGGCACAATTGCAGACACACCACTACTTGCCAGCCTGCTAACTGGTTTTGGTTGGGTCAGCCCAGCTCAAACCTTTCAATCAGATGCCAGTGGCCACCTGCCAAAAGCCTCTTGACCGGTGTACCTTTGTGTGGCCTGTGACACTTCAGGTGCTCTAGTCTCCTCACTTAAAATGAGCTCTGAATCAAGAAAGAGACCCTGCCTCATAAAAAATAAATAAGAAGCTGGGTGTGGCCTTTAATCCCAATACTTGGGAGGCAGAGGCAGGTGGATCTTTGTGAGTTTGAGGCCTGGTCTATAGAGTAAGTTCTATGACAGCCAGCATAGTTAAACAGAGAAACCCTGTCTTAATAATAATAATAAGAAGAACAAGAACAAGAAATTTTAAAAAGAAAAAAAGTGGTTCCTGAGGAATGACACCCAAGGCTGACCTCTGACCTCCACACACATGCAAAAACAAAAAATATATATTAATTTAAAAATGGAAGTTGAAGAAGAAATAAAGAAAGGGAAGGAAGGAAGGAGTGGGCAGAAGGAGGCAGGCAGCACCTTCGTACCCGGATTTCATTTGTTTCTCTCCAAAGTCCTGAGAAATAAGAGAAATCTGTTGCGTGAGCTCAGGCCCAGTTCTGGTCCTAACAGCCTGCAGGCAGTCCCTCCACTTCTCAGAGCAGCCGTTACACGGTTACAGTCAGGGGCATCCACTATACACCCGGTCGTTCATGTCTGTTAAAGGATGAGAGGCCTCAGGGTTCCTATCCCAGCTAAATAGGCATCTCCTGAGGAACCTCAATAAGACAGAAGTTCAGTCCTGGACCCAGGATTCTGATGCTATGGGTATGGTGTGCTCTGAGCACCAGCAAAAATCTCAAGTTTGATTTCTAATTCTCAAAGATCTTTTTGAATAAACAGTGAATGGGAGAGGGTGGGGTATAAGTCAGAGCCCAGCTTAGATGGGACAGAAGGTCTGAGGGAGAGGTGAGGGCAGCATGAGGGAAGCAGGCATGGGGAAAGAGATGGGAAAGAATCATGAAGCCAGCTTAGGCACGGAGGGAACAGGACAAACTGGAGCACATCTCTATGAAAAGTGTCTTTCTAAAATATGGAGCAGAGGCACCCACTCCCCCTACTGAGGCGGTGTGCAGAGGCTGAAAGCGACAGACCTTGGCCCTGTGGTTCTGGGCAAGCCAGTTTGAGAATGCCAGCTCTTTGCTTCAGTCCTATGAAGCAATGGCTGTGTCACCACGGCTGGTGGGAGTCTGCCCTCTGCTCTTCTCTACCTAGAGGTGCTTTGTCAGGTAGACAAGGCCACAAGAATGGCACAGGCTGTTGGCCAAGCCTTGGGTTAAGCATTCCCTTGGGTTCATTTTTGTGGACACAGAAGAATACGCCTATAAGCATAATAGCTCAAAACACTTCTGGGAGTCGGAAGTTGAAGGCCAGATTCCCTGGACTCATGTCAAGGTGAAGCCTCAGAGGGTCAGGAGAAAATCCTTCCTGCTTCTTCCATCTGCTAGTGACCACCTTGTGTTCCTTAGCTGGTGACACCAGTTCCTAACCTTGGGAGCAAATTGTTTTCCCAAAACACAGTTTACTCCCTTCTCCTTCCTCTCCCCTTTCCTTGCCCCCTCTTCCTCACTCATTGTTATGGTACCTCCCTCTGTCCCTCTCAGAAGGACACTTGTAACCACATATAGGGCCCACCTAGGTAGTCCAGAATAGCCTGCACACCTAAAGAGCCTTAGTTACATTGTCAAAGTCCCTTTTCCATACAAGTTAAGATTCCCATGTTCCACAGTTTAGAACCTAGGTGTCTTTGGGGGCTGTTTTCACCCTCCCACCCCTCTGGGTCCTTGGCAAAGAAGTCTGAACACACAGCTTGTGGATACTGTTTAAATCTGCTCTTTTTTTTTTTTTTGTGTGTGTGTGTGTGTGTGTGTGTGTGTGTGTGTGTGTGTGTGAGTGTTGCTATTGAATGAATGGCTTTGTGGAGGACATTCAATCCAAGAATAAGTGTAAACTCTCAGCCTTGATCCCGAGTCTTTGAGATGAAGGGGGAGATGAAAGGGTTTCGGGAGAGAGCTGTGGGTTTAGGAATACAGAGGATCAGCTGGAAGGGGTGCGGTGGGAGGGAGGGAGAGATCTGACAGACAGAGTCTAACAGCTGCTGAAAAGCCCTGTCTCACCCTGACACGTGCCTGGGGAGGAGGAGAAAGCACACTGCTCTCTGGCTCCAGGAAGATGGAGTGTGTGTAGATCCCCCGCAAGGAGGGAAATGAAAAGGTTACACCGGGATTGTCAATATAACAAAATCCCAGGAGCATCTCGGCCTCTCTAAATGTTTTGATAGCAGAATTTGATGGGCTGTAAATCAGAGCAGGCCCATCTTAAACATTTGATAGTGCCTTATTTATTTATGTATGTGACACATAAAACTAGAATTGATTCCCTCTTCTTTCGGTCTCAGAGATTTTTTTTCTCCTGCTTTAGAAACACATCACTCCTCTCCTGGGTGGAGGTGTCTTGGACACAATGGTGACAGCTACGATGCTTCCTACACAGAATGCTTTGCCTAGGGGGAAAAAAATGATAAGAAATTAGCTGCTTTAAAACATGACTTCATCTTTGTGGTTTGTTTGGGTTTTTTGTTTTGTTTTGTTTTTGTTTTTGTTTTTGTTTTTCAAATAAGATTATTACTCAGAGAAAATGGGAGCGTAGAGGTGTCCACTGAAGAACATTGGCAGACATACAACAGGATGATTTTTTTTTTTTAAATTTGGAATCAAAAGCCACCTTTACTTCTCCCTAGGGGTTTAGGTTGGCCTCGCCTTTGTCATTCCTTTCAGTGGTCATAAGAGCCTGCGTTTGCTTCATCAGTATCACTTCCAACTTCAGAGCATCTCAAGTACCAAGTGTTCTGATGCAGGTGCTTGTATGCTTATGTCTCCCTTATGTAGCAGACCCCTCCCCCAGGGCAGGAATCCTGGTCCTCATCCCTGAGTATCTGACATGGTGCCCTTGACAGTGAACGTGGGAATGAATGAGATGTGAGCTCTTTTTCAAAGGTGTGTGTGTGTGTGTGTGTGTGTCCATGTAGAGGTTAAGGGTCAACGCTGGGTATCTTTCCTGACCTATCGCCATGTTATCTTTTGAAAATCTGGAATTCATCCATCAGCTAGATTGGATGGCCAGTGAACCCCAGAGACCCGCTGTCTCTGCCTCCCTGGAGCTGGGATTACAGGCGTAGGCTGCCATGTAGGTGCAGGGGATTCCAACTCGGGTCCTCTCACGTCACAGCAAGCACTTTACTGGCAAGCCATCTCCACAGTCCCGGGTTACTGCTTTAAGATGAGCTTTAGAAATCCCAGCTCAAGCAAACCCACTCAGTTGCAGTGGGCCTTGCTGCAGCCATGATGTTTCATCCTGTCATCAAACACCCAGCATTCCGCCTTCTGTTCTTTTGTGAGGTCATTATGCCATTATTGCCCTGTTTTTGTGTCCCCCGAGGTGCCCGTCATTCCCCTCAGGAGTACCCTGTTCTACCCTAATGTCATCTCAGGGAGCTTGGGCAGCTTTTGGCTCTGCTGCATCAAAGAACATCGCTCTTTCACAGGACAGAGCTGGCTTCTGTCCAACCAGCAGATGTCAAGGGATGTCCTATGGCCATGGTCTTCAACATGACTGCTGCTTAGGCATGCAGGTTCCTAGGCCATGCTCCCAAATATCTATGGTTATTAAGTTTTGGCTGAGTCTCAAGAACTAGTGGTTTTTCAACAACAACCCCCCCCGGGGTGCTGTGTGATGGCCTACCCATTTTTCTGACCTACCCATACAATTCAAGTTTAGACTTAACATACACTGGAAAGAAGTCAGAAAACATAGGAATGAACTCAGGATCACCACTGGCCTATTGAAAGCAATTCCTGTCATGCAGATGAGAGAAATGGTAGTAATGATAGGGACAGATGAATGAGTTGAAAACTGGAGCTTAGAGACAAGTCCGGGACCACCGATGTCTGCCTCAAATTCCTCCTATCCCATGCCAGCAGCACTGTGTCTCCCAAGACACCTACTGGTCAGAAAACCTTGAGAAAGATGGTAATGTTGTGACCTTAAAACACAAAGGAGCAACACCTGCTCCCTCAGGAATGATCTACCCTTGATGAACTGTAGCCCAAACTGCCAACAGCTCTGTCAGAAAAACCAGCAAACTAAAAGCATCCTTTAGACTCTGATGTCTTGGGGAGATGCTCTGTGTCAAAGCTCCCAGACAGCCCTGTCATTTCCTTTGACAGCCTCAATGCAAAACTCTGAAATGAGAGGTGGCTCCCATGCAGGCCCCAGGAATGATTTCCTTGAGCTCTCCCTTGCCTCAGCACCCAGGCTGGGCTTTGGCAGACCCTCTGGCCTCTCTGTCTGCATCTCCCATGCTGCACAGAGGAGCCTCCAGCAGGGATTTCTCATTCCCTCAGGTAACTCCCTTGAGAGGTCAAGAACCTAGTCATGACCCTCAAGCTGACATCCAAACTTTGTGTCAGCCATATAGGGCAGAGTTTCCAGAGCTCCTCGGGGGCTTTGGCCACATTTTTCCTTCCTTAGGAACTTCAGGCCACACATAGAGAAAACTCAGGAAATGCCACCGCCTTGACTCAGAACCTGAGAGTGGGGAGGAGAAAGAGCCAGATGACAGTGGGAGTGTGCCAACCTAGAGAATCTCAGAGAGCCTCATCTCTCAGGGTGACACTCAACCCACCCACTGAAAGATCCCCACACAGTTTGTAGATAAGGTTTGTGTCCCAGCTCTGCTGCTTCATGCTCTGTGACACTGACCATGCTCCTTAAGTCTGTATGAGCCTTGGAAACTCATAAAGTTTTGGAGACATGAAACTCAATCTTTGGCGTATACTAATCCTGTAATGAATGTCTACTGTCCTTGCTGGGGAAATGAATATGGAAGAATCTAGTGATGCCTGCATTGGAAAGCAACACTGAATGTGAGAAAGTTCTAGATGGGAAAAAAAATGAAGTATGCTCAGCAACTATTCAAAGAAGTGTGGCTGTGGAGAAAGGTATCTCATAGCCACTCGGATCCCGACTCTTTATTTTGGCTCTGTTAAGGTGACAGGTCGATCTCAGAGGTCTTACCGTCTTCATTTATTATGACTCTCTTCCTGCCACCCCTACCCCCAAAGCTGTTTCTGAGAACCTTCTGCCTCCTGGACCCTGCCTGAAAGACTCTGATCCTCCATTGCCTGCAGAATCAACCTCCTTAGTGTTGCTGTCTGGCCCCCAAGCCTGCTTCCGCCCTCATGGCTTATCCCTGTCAGGACCTAGATACGCCTTTCCCTTCCACTTAGCCCATGAAAGTCCTCAGATTGGAAGCGCTTTCACTTTCCTTTCTTGCACCTGGGAAATGCACTCTCCCACCTTTGAAGCCTTGCTCATCTGTGGTGTGCAGTGCCAAGAGCCCCAGGGCTGGATAGCATCTGTTCAAATCCCAGCTCTGCTAGGAAGTGGCTGTGTGCTCTTCGTCAAGACACTCGTGCTCCCTGGTCTTAGGTCTTCATCAGCAGTTGGAGTTACTCATAGCTACTCTGCAGAGTTAGTATAAAGATTCACCCAGAAGGTGTGGGGACCTTGAATTGAGCACTCTATGTCTAAAAAGGATAAGGTCACATTCCCTTTGTGGAGCCTTCGTCTATACTTATCTTGCCCTGCCTCACAAAATGAAATAGGACCAGGCCTCATGATTCAAAATTTCCTTCTTCACTTGTCTTTATGATGCCCATGTGCTCCGTTGCCATCTTGTCATGGAGGGAGTCGTTGTCTGCTTCAAGCCAGAATCACCCCCATCCTGTACCCACCCTTTCCTCCACATGCTAAGCTCTGCTCACCGAGAACCCCACCCAGCACCTGAAGCCATTCCTGCCACTGACAGGTGCCTGGGCAATCTGCCACCAGCATTCACAAGCCACTTCTGTGCCGTAGAAAGACTACCAGATGCCAGGGCCTGGCTCCAATATTATGGGATAAACTGTGCTCAAAACCCTAGACTCATATGTTGAGGTTCTAATAGCCTGTTGCTCAGAGTGTGGAGAAACCCTTGATAAAGGTGATTACTGTTAAGTTAGGTTATTAGGGTGGGCCCTGACCCAGTGTGGTGGTGCCCTTCTAGAAAGGGCAGTTTACCATGTTAACTAATGAAAATCATCGCTCACTCACCCCTCTCCTCGCCTCTCCCCTCCCTTCCCTTCCCCTTCCCTCTCCTTTCCCCTCTTATCCTCTCCTATCCTTTTCTATTCTATCCTTTCTCCAATCCTCTCTTCCAGTCCCCTTCCTTCCCTCCCTCTCTCCCTTCCTCCCTCCCTTCCTCTGCTCTCCTGTCTATCTCTCTGTCTCTGTCTCTGTCTCTGTCTCTCTCTCTCTCCCACACACACACAGAGGCAAGGCCAGTTCACTGCTCTTTTAAGGTGAAGTATCATCTGTGTGCTGGGGGTGGGGGCTAATGTCTGTGCCCAGTTCAGGGCCTTAGGGAAGCCAGGACTCACAACTCACAGCTGGTCTGTGAGGTCCCTGCCACCCATTCAGATGGGGCTCTGTAGGTCAAAACGTGTTTTATCCATTCATTTACTCATTTCTGATTCTATAAGATTTGGTTTAATTTTTGTGTATGCCCAGGGCCCACAGGGCAGAAAGGATGTTGGTGCCCTGGAGCTGGAGTTTACAGATGTTTGTGGGCTACCGTGATGGTGCTGGAAACTGAACCTGGGTCCTCTGAAACAGCAGGAACACTCTTAACCTCTGAGCCACCTCTCAGGCTTCCTGTTCACTTCTGCCCTTGCCAGCTTTGACCAGGACACCTCAGGCTCTGCTCAAACACTTTAGCTTCTGTGACAGTGGTTACCAGGCTGCATGGTGACAATCCCAGCCTTGACCATGGCTCGCACGTTCAGACAGATGCCCCAAGTGCTGGGCTCTACAAACCCCCAAACCTTGCTGTGCTGGGACAACACTTCCAAAGGCAGTGTTTCTCCTAGCCCTTCCATTGAGACCCAAGAGATGAATTCTCCAGGGGCTCCACATATCAGGAGCCTTGTCCAGTTTCATGCTTTTTCCTCCTTTGATCCACGCTGGCTTTCATGCTTGCTCACTGAGTGAGTTTTGGAAACTAGTGCATGTTTTGAACCAAGAGTCTTGGAACCGAGGGAAGCTTAATGCCTATTTCATTATAATTAGCCTTATCTCTCAGCCTCACTTAGCAGATTAGAATCATTCCGGTAAAAAAAAGTCCTTTCTCTCCCAAACCCACTTCTGACTGATGTCTCTATTCTACATAAATGAAGTCTCCTTTCGCTCCCTCTCTTTGGAAATTTATAATTCAGTTGTTCCGTGGCCAGTGGCCAGTGGGTGAAACACATTCCGCTGTGTCAACAGTACCCATGAAAAAAATGTTATAGGCTTCTCCTGCCAATATCTTCCACTTACATAGGCCAGCACCCACACACATGTTTGCAGACACATGAACGCTCTGCCAAACATTCCTGGGAGCTTTAACCATACATCACCACTCATATGAGCTACAGTCCCCAGGAAACATTTATGCCCTTCTTCCCTTTCTGTTAGCACAGCCGCTAAGGTCAAAGCCTGGCCCCATTCACCCTGACAAGTTAGGCTCAGCCACCTGTCCTCAATAAGCCTATTTAGGAGACAATAGTGAAAAGCAGAGAAAGGATATTTATTCCATTCAAACACCCTGGAAATAAAAACAAGTAGAAAGGCCAAGTGACAGCACCCTACTGTGCCCAAGTTTACTTACATAGCACCAACCTGAGGTCTGGTCCAGGTTTTCTTTTTACGTGATTTGTTTATTTTTATTTTATGTGCATTAGTGTTTTGCCTGCATGCATGGGAGGCGTCAGAGCCCCTAGAGCTGGGGTTACATACAGACAGTTGTGAGCTGTCGTGTGGGTGCTGGGCATTGAAGCCTGGTCCTTTGGGAAAGCAGCCCATGCTCCTAACCACTGAGCCATCTCTCCAGCCCTGACGTCCAGGTTTAAACAGAGGAAAAGAGGTATGCACAGCCAATCAGTCCTGGTCAAGGTGTAGGCCTGCATTGTCACATTTAGCTTCTGCCTTCTGGTCTATTCAAGTGGTCACACTATGTGAAAACTCTTCCCAGAAGACATGCCTCACCTCTAACTGACACCAAGACTTCAGATTCTCCCTTCCCTTACATGGTACTAGAAGAAAAGTCCATGCCTCTAACCTCAGCACTCGGGAGGCAGAGGCAGGTGGAGCTCTATGAGTTTGAGGCCAGCCAGGGCTACAGAGTGAGTTCCAGGGCAGCCAGTGCTACACAGAGAAGCCCAAAGCAAAAACAAAAAACAAAAGAAGGTTCTAGTTCCTTAGGATCCACTGTCTCAATAGTCTGGTAGCCAAAGTGGTGATTGAAGTAGGGTCTTATGTGTCAGAGCAAAGAATAGGAACAGAGACACATGGATAATAGAAACAGAGATGGTTTATTAAGAAACCACACAAAGCACACGTGAGCCTAGAAACGGGGCCAGAGAGCTGGAGAAGGTTACAAGTTCAAAGCAGTGTTCAGTTCCCACCCCAAGAGTGGTGAGCCTTTGTGGGTCACACACAGAGCATGTGCCTTTCCTACAGTTCTGTATCCTGTATGTGGCTTGCACATGCTCTATTCCTTATATGTAGCCCTGACAGGGAGAGGTTTGTGGTCTTCTGCCAACTGGTTTCTTTCCTGTCAGTGTTGATAGCCACTCTCCTGTCTCAGAGAAGCAAAGTGTAGCTCTTAAGAAAATCTTCACCCCTTCCAGGACATTTGGTTCTAGCACTACCCATTTAGTGACAATGCCCTATTGTGAATATGGAAATCACTCCACACTTGGCTCCTGAGCCTCCTCACTTCAGTTAAGTTCAAAGAGCCCTATGTGGCTGGTGGCTGCCATATTGAACAGCACAGATCCAGCAATAAGCAACTGGGTGGCTATGCCCTTCACCACTTATAGACCACTATAAGGTTGGTTTTTGGAAAGTGCTTTGAAGAAAGCAAGGAAGAGTGAAGGAACAGTCGCGGGGAGACGTTCACTTACAAAGAAGTGATAGCCAGAAGTGCCCTCTCTGGGTGTGGAATGTTCTGACGGGCCCTGTAATAGAAGTGCCACTCCAGGCAGAGCAGCTGGAATGTGTCCACAAAGCAGAAAGGGCATGGGTCACAGCAAGCCCAAGCTTGCAGGCGGTTACCACAGAGTGGAGTTCACTGTAACGTGAAACCAGAGACGCTTCAGAGAGCACCCAGAGCGAACTCTAGTCTTAACACATCCTTCTGTTGCTCTGGACAAGCAGCAGGGGAATTGTGGGTGGCTGTGGTGGGAATCCAGGCTAGAGATAATGGTGGCTTAGCTCAGAGTTAAACAGCGTCTTTGAACACTAGAGTCAATGGGACTGCTGGTGAAGTGGCTATGTGGAGAGGGCCAAAAGATTTAAGGCCCAAGTGGGCAAAAGTAGAGCCACTGACTGACTGCAATGTTCATGTGTGCAGCCTGTGTTTGAGAGAATGAAACTCAGAGAGAAATGGAGGCTGCAAGAAGCCAGTGTCAGTGGACAGCTACCAAGTTTGGCTTCAGCTCCAGCACTCGCAAGAAGATAGTCTTGCTACCCATCGCAATATGCCAATTAAAGGGAAGGGAAATAGTGAAAAGCAGAGAGAATTTTTGTCATTTTATTTCATTGGTTTTTCTAGCGGGGTTTCTCTGTGTAGCCCTGGCTATTTTGGAACTCACTCTGCAGATCACTCTGGCCTTGAACTCAGAGATCTGCCTACCTCGGCCTCCTGCGTGCTGGTAGATATTTTAATCAGTGTGTTGGAAAGAGCAAAACTAAAGGAGTCTAGTGACTCCTAGCTCATCTTCTAGGAATTGATAATGAGCTTTAGGGAAATTTGGGCAAAAGGAGTGTAATTAAGTAGCCCATGGTCAGAGTATGGTCCTGCCTATGATTGTCTGAAAGGTGATGTCATAATCAATTCATCTCATCTCATAATCACTGTTATGGTTTAGAAGCCCTTCAGGATAATCTATGCAGCCTCTCCGTCATAGATCACTGTTCTCACCTTAGGGAGGTCTGTCCTGTGGGATTTGCCCTTCCTGGACTTCACGGTGACTGCAGGTTTAGGACAATGACTCTTTTAACCTTAAAGAAGCTGAGACAGCTCAGATAGGTAGACATGTCTTAACGATGACTGTGCCTGGGCAGGGCCAAGTGGGAGTCTGAATCAAAGTAAAGTAGATAGACACACAATGAAGGCAGAGATGTTCATCTGGCTTCAGTTACCTTTCCAGCCTGAGTGAGGAGTCAGTGGCTTTTAGCAGAACCAGCTTCTCGGGGTCTGTTACAAGTATGGTCAACAGAAAGACTTGGTCACCCTCTGCTCTTCTTTTCCCGTGGCCTCTCCCTCCTACCCCTCCTGAGCAGCGTGCACCTGCTGTTGATAGAGTACCCCAGCCTGAAAACACCAGTGTTCCCGTGTCAGAGAGATCAGGCTCTGGGACTCACCAAGGGGCTTTTTCCTGAGTCCTGCACAGTGTGGCTCCTGAGCCCCAGCGTCTCAGAGTTGCCCTTTACATAAGTTCTTCACTTCTGCCCTTGAGGCCTGTCCTGAGTGGGACTCAAAGGTCAATATGTCACCTCTTCACTTTTCTTCTCCCAGATGTTGGATGTCCTTGCCCCCAAACACCCTCTTTTCTATTCTAAATATAAAACCACAATGAAAGTAGCCCCAGAGTAAAAGGCATTGAGATGCCAACAGTGGCTCAGCCCAGCAGTTCCCCAGAGTGCTGTTGGCCATACCTTCTAATAAGCAAATTGTGCCTGTGGCCCAAATTAATATTTGTTTATTGCAGTTCCAAAAAAAAAATTCTAATAGGATTTTACTTTGCAGTTGATTCTGATTTGTGAGGATAATTGAACTAACCAAGAAAGGGTTCTGCACAAGAAAGGAAAAGAAAGGAAGGAAGGAAGGAAGGAAGGAAGGAAGGAAGGAAGGAAGGAAGGAAGAAGGAGAAAGGAAGAAAGGAAAGAGAGAGAAGAGGAGCGAAGAGGAACCCCTTGCTCAGTAAGCCGCTGTAGTTAGACTGGGTGTACAGACTGGGCAACTGGGAACAAGCTGTGGTAATGTAAACTGTAGCGTGTGGCGAAGGTGGTTCCTTACACCCCGGTGATAAAGGGTCACGCAGCGCATGCTGCTGAGATGATGGGGAAGGTGCACAGAAAAACACTGCGCTTAGCTCAAGAGAGTTGACCTTAACTCAAGGTAAACTCAGCACTGGTGACTTACATGCAAAACAAAAACCATTAGTTAGCAGGACATGGTAGCGTAACACGTGTGATGCCAGCACTCAGGAAGCCGGGGCAGGAAGGCTGCTGGGAGTCTGAGGCAGGCCTGAGACGTGACTAAATAGCAAGGCCCTAGCCTAGAGATCAAAAGCAAACACACAAACAAATTTAAGCCAAAAGGCTCTAAAGAAACTAGTTCATTATTAGGAGTCAAGATGATTCAAGTGAATGATCAACATGTAAAAAGGGAAAACGTGAATTTAAAAAAACAGCTTTAAAAAAAAAAACAACAGAATTTCCAAATATAAAATCACAATGAAAGAAGCCACAAGAGGGAAAAAAAAAAAGACAAATTTGCTATCTAAAATCTAAGATTTCTACATGTTAGACATGTAAAAATACACTCTCAAAACAGCTGAAAGGTATGCCTTTAAATTTTGCTGCAGGTGTAATAAATTTCATAAAGCCACTGAGCACCACAATATGAAAGTGACATGAAGAGACAGTTCACAAAAGAGAGGATGTTTTCAGGAAGCTCCTGAAAACAATACAGCTTTACTAGGGATCAAACCTATGGAGGTGGATAAGCGCTCAGCGGATAAATAAGGCAAGATGGCTCAGCGTGTAGATAAGGGAGATGGCTCAGCTAGTAGAGCCCTTGCTGTGCTCAGAACCCCAAAGCCCATATAAGGCCACACATGGTAGCACATGACTGTGATCTCAGCACTTCCATGTCAAGGCAGAAGACAGAGACAGGAAAATTCTTAGAAACTCTCAACCTGCTAGGCTGCAGACAACAGACCTTGTGTCAAGCAAGAAGGACTGACTTCCTAAGTTTGTCCTCTCACTGCTGTACACATGCAGAGGCAAATGCCCACCCATCCCCCCACACGCCCACACACACACACACACAGGGGAGGGGTTCTTTTCTTTTTAAGCATAAGGGCTGAGGAGATGGTTCAGCAGTTAAGAGCACTCGCTGCTATTCTACTGGACCAAAGTTCGGTCCCCAGCACCCACATTAGGGGGCTCACAGCTACCTACAACTCACTCCAGCTCCGGGAGATCTTATGCCCTCTTCTGACTTCTGCAGGTGCCCGCCCATACACACGTCCAGACAGGAACACATACATACAAATGAAATAAAAATCACAGAAGCACATCCAGACAGTTTCTTTTCATGTCAGCTGAGCTGGGAGTCAGAGCCTCTCAGGCACTGCCAGAGGAAAGGCCAGCTGAGGCAAAAATGCAGGCACGTGAGTAGAGAGAACCATTTCCAGGCCTGTGTCCAAAGGCAGTTTATTACACCCCAAATTGAGTCAACCACGATGGCACATGCCTGTAATCCCAGCACTCAGGAGGCTGAGACAAGAGAATCAGGACTTTGTGGCCATCGTACGCTACACAGGGAGAGCGAGACCAGCCTAGACTGTCTGAGAGACCCTGTCACAAGCATACAAACCGGTGTCTCATCCCTGTACTGTGTGTAATACCAAGCTGCCCCTTTAAAAGGAAACGGGGTACAGTTTGAGAGAAACAAGGAAAGCACGGTGCTTGGGTTGGTGGTTTACATTAGTCTCCTTTTCACTTCCCTGCATTTTCTGTACTTGTGCTTTTATGATAAGAATTGACCTGTCCACATCCATTTCTGTTGTTGTCGTTTCTCATTTGGGTTTTTTGTTTGTTGATTTTTGGAACAGAATCTCACTATGTAACCCAGGCTAGCCTCGAACTCAAACCCATGATCTCAGTGCCTCGGCCACCTGAGTGTGTAGGTTACAGGCATGTGTCACCCGCCAGGCTCTCTTACCCACTTTCTAATGTCATGGAAACCCATTTGCAGGCCACAGTGAGGTGTCTTGCTTCTGATGTTCCATAAATAAAAAGCAACTTGCGGCAACTTGCTTGTCCTCTGCACCCCTCTCGGCACTTCTGAAGATCCTGGTGTCTTTGTTCTCTTTCTGTAACTTTGTGTCTCTGAACATGGAGACCCCAACCTTGTTTGCTTGCCGTGGTTCCACTTTCTTCCCTAAGAAAAGAGAGCGTCGCCTTTCATGTTCCCAGCCCCCACCCTCCCACCATGAGTGCTTACATGTGTGTTTGATTTGGTGCCAGTTGGAGTGGGTCATGGGAACAAGTCTTTAAAAAAAAAAAAAGCACTGATTTCTTTGCATTGTGAGGAGTCATGAGTCCGGCTTTGTTCTTGTCCCACAGATATGAAGCTGCCTGGTGTGCCCAGTGATTGCTACAGTTGCGATTTTCTGTGCTGAAATCATTCTGCACACTCAAACGGAGGACTTCAGCCTTCCAGGGAAGCCAAAGGCACTGGGGAGGGAATTAAGCCAAAAGCCGAGAGACTCGCTGTTCTGTCCCTACCCACTCCAAAAAGAAGCCATTGGTCGGTCACAGGCAGGCAGCATGGCAAGCAAACGGAAATCAACAACTCCGTGTATGGTTCGGACATCACAAGTAGTAGAACAAGGTGTGCTGGAGGAAGCAGACAGGGCCAAAGACAAAGGAACGGGCATGCCGCAGTCCGACGTGACCAAGGACAACTGGGCAACAGAACCCGAAAACTCGTCCAAAGAAAATGAAGTGGTAGAGCTGAAATCTATGGGGGAAAGCCAGTCCAAAAAACTCCAGGGCGGTTATGAGTGCAAATATTGCCCTTATTCCACACAAAATCTGAACGAGTTCACGGAACACGTGGACATGCAGCACCCCAACGTGATTCTCAACCCCCTCTACGTGTGTGCCGAATGTAACTTCACAACCAAAAAATATGACTCCTTGTCTGACCACAACTCCAAGTTCCATCCCGGGGAGGCCAACTTCAAGCTGAAACTGATCAAGCGCAATAATCAGACAGTTCTGGAACAGTCCATCGAAGCCACCAACCATGTGTCCATGGCCGCCAGCGGTCCTGGAAGTGGTGACAACGACCCTGGGGTCTCAGTGGGTAAGACCCCCGTGATGAAGACAGGAAAACTGAAGGGAGATGCCAAAAAAGTGCCCAAGAAGCCTGATGAGGCTGCCCCGGACAACCACATGGAAGGGACTGCCCGCCTGGTGACAGACACGGCTGAGATCCTGTCCAGGCTTGGAAGTGTGGAGCTCCTTCAAGATTCACTGGGACACGTCATGCCTTCTGTACAGCTTCCACCAAATATCAACCTTGTCCCCAAGGTCCCCGTCCCGCTGAATACTACCAAATACAACTCTGCCCTGGACACAAATGCCACCATGATCAACTCCTTTAACAAATTCCCTTACCCCACCCAGGCTGAGCTCTCCTGGCTGACCGCTGCCTCCAAACACCCAGAGGAGCACATCAGAATCTGGTTCGCCACCCAGCGCTTAAAGCACGGCATCAGCTGGTCCCCAGAGGAGGTGGAGGAGGCCCGGAAGAAGATGTTCAATGGCACCATTCAGTCAGTACCCCCGACTATCACTGTGCTTCCTGCTCAGCTGGCCCCGACAAAAGTGTCGCAGCCCATTTTACAGACGGCCCTTCCATGCCAGATCCTTGGCCAGCCCAGCCTGGTGCTGACTCAAGTGACCAGTGGGCCAACAACGGTCTCTTGCTCTCCCATCACACTTGCCGTGGCTGGGGTGACCAACCATGGCCAGAAGAGACCTTTGGTGACTCCTCAAGCTGCCCCTGAGCCGAAGCGCCCACACATCACCCAGGTGCCAGAACCCCCACCCAAGGTGGCCAACACCCCGCTCAGCACCCCGGCTAGCGACCGCAAGAAGACCAAACTGCAGATCGCGCACCTCAAGGCCAGCTTCTTGCAGAGCCAGTTCCCCGACGACGCTGAGGTCTACCGGCTCATCGAGGTGACAGGCCTTGCCAGGAGCGAAATCAAGAAGTGGTTCAGTGACCATCGGTACCGGTGTCAGAGGGGCATCGTCCACATCACCAGCGAATCCCTTGCCAAAGACCAGATGGCCATTACCAGCAACCGACACGGTCGCACCTACCACATATACCCAGACTTTGGCCCCCAGAAATTCAAAGAGAAAAGCCAGGGGCAGTTGAAAACTCTGGAAGACAGCTTTCTGAAAAGCTCTTTCCCCACCCAGGCGGAGGTGGAGCGGCTGAGGGTGGACACCAAGCTGAGCAGGAGGGAAATCGACTCCTGGTTCTCAGAGAGACGGAAGCTTCGAGACACCATGGAACAGGCTGTCTTGGATTCCATGGGGCCTGGCAAAAAAGGCTCAGATGGGGTAGCCCCCAATGGTGCTCTATCTCGGCTTGACCAGCTCTCTGGTGGCCAGTTAGCCGGTTCTCTGCCCAGCCCTTCATCAGCGATCATACAAAATCAAGAACAGATTCACCTGCTTAGGAGCACTTTTGCGAGAACCCAGTGGCCCACTCCTCAGGAGTACGACCAGTTAGCTGCCAAGACCGGCCTGGTCCGAACTGAGATTGTGCGCTGGTTCAAGGAGAACCGATGCTTACTAAAAACTGGAACCTTGAGCTGGCTGGAACAGTACCAGCGGCATCACCTGGCAGATGACCATGGCCACGATGCTGTGTCAAGAAGAGTGGTAAAACAAGTGGCTGAGAGCCCAAAGAATGGGAGCGAGGTGGCTCACCAGTATGCCAAGGACCCCAAAGCACTCTGCGAGGAGAACTCCGAGAAGCTGGTCCCCAGGGTAAAAGCGGGTGGCGAGCAAGCCAAGGACTGTTTGGCAGGCAAGCCCTCAGAGGCCACCTCAGACAGGTCCGAGGGCAGCAGCCGAGACGGCCAAGGCAGTGAGGAAAACGAGGAGTCGAGCATTGTGGACTTTGTGGAGGTGACGGTCGGAGAGGAGGATGCCATCTCAGAGAAATGGGGTAGCTGGAGTCAGAGAGTGGCAGAAGGCACAGCGGAGCGCGCGGACTCCGACTCGGACAGCACCCCTGCGGAGGCTGGCCAAGCCTAGACAGGTAAATTCTACCAAATTCTACCTGTCTACTCCAGAGGGTGGGCGAGTACAGATTTCCCTTTTTTTATTGGCAGGGTTAAAACAGGCAGTGGGTTCTGAGAGGCTGACACACACAATGTACTTCTTAAAATTAATGTATTAATTGACCATATATATTTACACAAACTATCTGTTGGGACCACTTAATGAATGATGAGGCTCACAACAGATCTTCTATGAAAGAGGTTTATTAGGTGGATATGAAAAGAGGGAGGGAAGGGAGAGCAGGACATGATGGGGAGAAGGAGAGGGGTGGGCGCCCTAACAGAGAAAGGACCAAGAGAGCAAGAGAAGAGAGGACCGAGAGAGACCACATGGCCGGCTGGTCCCTTTAAGGGGCAAGGTAACCATGCTGCCTTCCAGTTGTGGCCACCTGGCTGGCGACACATGATGACATCATAAGTTGCTAGGCAACCCAGAAGCAGGTTTCATTCCAAAATCCTAACACTATCAATATCGATCAGGTATGTCACTGGCACGGTATGTTCAAGTATTTCTTAGCAAAACCACCAGGGACCAGAGCATTTCAGGTTTCAGATTTTTTTTAGAATTTGGAATATTTGCACATGTAATGGCATATCTTGGGACTGGGACTGTATTCTGAATCTAAGAATATTTATGTTTCCTATCCACATTATACACACAGCCCAAAGGTAACTCCGCTGCAATATTTTCCATCATTTTGCACACTTCACGGCGTGGTAGCCCTCTGCAAGCCATGCTGGCCTTGGCAAGTTTCAGATTTTGAAGCATTCAGTAGTTTAGAATTTCACTTTCAACCTGTGTTTATCAGCTGTAGTTATCACATACAATATGTTTTTAAATACATACACATAACGGAATGGTTCAGTGGAGCTCATTTGCATATGTACTGTCTCCCACACACTTGTCAGGGTTTTTTTGTTTATTGGTTGGTTGGTTAGGTTTTGTTTGTTTGCTTGTTTTGTTTTGTGGGAGGTAAGTCCTTTTTCATGGTTCTTTGACAAGGGGGTGAAATAAGGCCCAATCGTCTTGTATCCTTATTTATTTTTTTAATTACAATTTATTCACTTTGTATCCAAGCTGTAGCCCCTCCCTAGTCCCCTCCCATGTCCGTCCCCCAGTCCACTGTTCGGGGAGGTCCTCCTCCCCTTCCCTCTGACCCTAGCCTAATAGGTCTCATCAGGACTAGCTGCATTGTCTTCCACTGTGGCCTGGTAAGGCTGCCCTCCCCCCTCAGGGGGAAGTGATCAAAGAGACAGCCACTGAGTTCATCTCAGAGACAGGCCCTGTTCCCCTTATTAGGGAATCCACTTGGAGACTGAGCTGCCATGGGCTACATCTGGGCAAGGGTTCTAGGTTATCTCCATCAATGGTCCTTGGTTGGAGTATCAGTCTCAGAAAAGACCCCTGTGCCCAGATTTTTTGTTTCTCTTGCTCTCCTTGTGGAGCTCCTGTCCCCTCCAGGTCTTACTGTCTCCCCCTTCTTTCATATGATTCCCTGCACTCTACCCAAAGTTTGGCTATGAGTCTCAGCATCTGCCTCTATACCCTGCATATATCCAAAATATGCTCACATATACAAAAAGGATATTTGTGCAACCATGTTCGTAGCAGCTTTATTCATAATAGCCAGAATCTGGAAACAACCCACCCAAATGTCCCTCAACTGTACCCTTATTTATAAGGCAGGTTTCAGCGGATGTCCTGTTGCCTGGCTGGACACCAGCCTTCAAGCCTGTTCGTATTTGAGTCCTCAAACTTTTAGCCTAACACACCCTCTGCGTGTATTATGCTCACAGCTGGAGAAAACACACACACACACACACACACACACACACACACCAAGACGGAGGTGGTGCATCTTTTCTTTGTTTTATTTTAAATTTACTGAATTGGAGATTCAAGGTTGTTTGCAGCTGAAAGGCTTTGAAAATACTCCCTATTTGCTTCCCTTGGCTCAAGGAAAGGTGCCTTTCTGCTTAGGTCCCAGAAACTCCTTCAAATCTGGACAAGACCTGTGCGGATTTAGACCTGTGGAGCCACAAAAGCCAAGGAAGGGAGGTTACCATGGTTACTAATGGCCATGTCATCCGCATAATGGGACAGGCCTTGAAGCCCTTGGTGTGTGTGCTTCCCAAGAGGTCAATGCAAGTCAAAACCCCAGTGTAGCAGCTGGCTTGGCTGTGTGGAGGAAAGGAGGAGAGAGGAGGGGCTGCTTTGCTGAGCAATCACAAGGGCAGCCTGAAACAAACCTGAAATGCCCATCATGATTTGACCAGGTGAGCCGCTTTAGTGTTCGCTTAAAAAGCCACAAAAGGGGCCTCCCAGTCTATCCTTTGAAACAAAGGCTAAAAGTCTCGAGGATGGTTTTTATGGTCCTGAAAGAAAACCTAGAAATTACACACCTCACCATTAATGAACTCAAACAACTTTGGGCCAGTCGTGTCGCTCGCTTTTAACACAATTATTGCATGATAAAAATGAGATGCCAGGAAAATCAATAAAACCATATGGGAGCTTTCCCTAGCCAGTTCCAGCAACAGCTTAATGAATTGTCAAGCCCAGGGCACCATCACATTTTCTTGAGGAGCTGCTGGTGGGTCCAGACAGGATACAACCCAAAGAGGTGCACTCGTGGGGGGAGTCCTGAGATCAACTGGAGTGTCCACAAGCTACCACTATCTGGCTACTTTGGTGTCGTCCATCTCTCTGGCCATTTCCCCACCTTCAACCCTGCCAGTCTAGTTGTCTTCCCTGTTGAAACAGAGTGCTTCTGTTTTGTTTTGTCTTGTCTTGGGTGTTTGTTTGTTTGTTTGTTTGTTTGTTTGTTTGTTTGTTTTTCTATATGAATGCTCCAGCTTGCCCTGAGCTTCTCTTCTTGATCTTGATCCATGATAGGAATTTACACGGTCGCTGTTTCTTCCCACCCTAGAGCGGACATAGGTACAGATCCATTGGACAATATGTTCCGAGCATCCTATGGCTGCCATGATAGATATCAAAAGACAACGGAGGGAGGCGTTTCCCATTCTCAACAGAGCTCAGCCGGGCTGAAGGCAGAGAGAGTACTTTCTGTCACCAGTCAGTATGACGTGGTATGGTGGAGACATGCGCCCTAGTGCGGGTACTCCCTGGAGGCCTACCCAGACTGGGCATCATAAGGGGTTGAGGGAAGAAGGGATGTTGACTCTGGGGTAGCTTTTAGGAGAGCCAAGAAAGTAGACAAAGAAGTTGTTCAGGCAGAAAGAGCAGCATGGGCCAAGGTCCAGAGACAGGCAAAGAAACAGTACGTGTGAAGACCAGAAGAGCATTGGCATGGCCAGAAAGCAGTATGGGCTCTGTTAATGATTAAAAGAAGCAAACCCAAAGCAATGCTGTCTTCCCTAAGAGGCTGAAGCTCCTCTGAACCAGCTGTGTTGGCTGACTTGAACGAGAGGGTCCAAGTTCCCCAGCTCACGTGATCTCAGATGGTGCCGAGTCATCCCCATGGCTGAGTGAGAGGTAGCCTAGGGGCAGCTGTCCCCCCCAGAGAGACAGGGCCACCTTTTGGCATCCATCTCCCAAGAGTATACACCATCTGGGTAGGGCAGGACTGCCTAATTCCCTGAGGCCTTGAGGAAACGGAGATGGGGTGAGGGTGCAGAGATCTCAGGAAGAAGCTTTAGGGAAGGAGAAGGAAGGACTGGCAAGGATCTCCCACAGAGCAGCAGCCTGGCTGGGGGTGCTCGAGTTCTTACCTAATTCTCTGGCAGAGGTAACTATGTATTCTTCTAATCCAAAGAGCTCCTCAGACAGCAAGGAACTCACCCACATTGCTCAGCTGGATTCTAAAGCCCCACCCTTCCTGCTGCCATATGTCCTCTTTATTCTGACAGGCAGAGATGTCCCCTTCCTGTTGGCCACCCTCCACCTTCCACCCAAGGGTGCAGAGAGTACCCAGGGGGTTGGAAGTTGGCTGTCAAATTAATATCAGAGCACTCAGAGAGGTAGGAAGCACCTGTGTCCCCATTTTCTGTTTATGGTAAGTGTCACAGTTGTGAGCTGCGGAATATTCCTAAACTCGACACCAGAGCTGTCCAGCCTGTGGTGGTGCCACATAGTCATGATGGCCTCCTGATACTTCAGAGAGTCATGCTGTATAGAGGATGGGCCTGCAGGTCACACAGGCAGGAGCTTCTGAAAACTGGCCCAAGTCCTAACCAGAAGCATCCCTCAAAGATGTCTTCCAACTGAGAGGGTGGGAAAAGGTCTCCCTGAGTTATGGCTCCCTTAAAATCCGTGGATACTGTTTAAGTTCTGTATTGGGACTGGGAAGCTGGCTCAGTTGATTAAAAATGATTGTTGAGTGCCCCTGTAAAAAGCTGAGCATAGCAGTGGCACAGACCTGTAATCCCAACACTTGGGAGGTAGAGACAGGAGGATCTCAGAGCTCACTGGCCAACCATCTTAGCCAAATCTATAAACTCCAGGTTAATCAAGAGATCCTATTCCAAAACCTAAAGTACAAGATGATTAAATAAGAAACCCAATGCCAGCCTCAGACCTACACACACACACACACACACACACACACACACACACACACACACACA
>NW_026596079.1:18979016-19005645 GCF_907164565.1 Psammomys obesus | reverse complement strand
ACACACACACACACACACACACACACACACACACACACACACACACATTAAACACAGGATGATAGAAAGGCAGACAGCCTTGTGTCAAGCTGCTCCAAGGGGTTCAAGGATTAGATTTCTCCTGTGGGACTGGGTGTCTGTCCCAGTCAAGCCCCGAGTACTAACTTCTCCAAGTCTCATGGCAGTGACTTCTCCATGTCAGGCTCGCTGCAGCCTGAAGGTTAGGCACAACCATCAGCAATCCTTCCCAGCCCTTAAGTAATGTTGTCTTGATTCAGTTTCAGGGTTTGAATGATTTTTTTTTATTGATCTCACTGATAGACATTGCTTAGTGAGAGGCTGAAAAATATACTTTTTCCCTTCAAAAACTGAGTCAACCTACTTAAGCAAGACATTCTCAAGTGGATGCCTGAATGTGATCAAATGGGCTCTCATAATGCTGCTGCTGCTGCTGCTTGCTGATGGTGATGATGATAAGTTTCTATTTATTAGCATATACTATATGTTTAGCATTCTCTGAAACACATCTGTTAAGTCCTTTGAACCTCACCACCATCTAGGGAGGCAGGCACAGCTTTTCCTTGATCCCATAGAGTACAAAAGTTGCCAAAACTTGACACTACCTTTCATCGGTCAGGCCAGTGTCTAATCACTGAGGCCAACACCCGCTTCAATGGTGGCACCATGGCCACGCCCAGGCCAATAAATAGGATGTAGGCATAATGTGCTTGGGAGTAGAAGCTAATGTAACGTTCTTTATTAATTCCTTTCTTGTTACTGCGACAGTATACATGACAGAGACAACTTAGGCAAGGGAAATTCATTACTGGTTCACAGGAAAAGCATGGGAACAGGGTCGCCTCCATCCCCAGCAGTGGCTTCATTACAGTGTGGAGCAAGAAGCAGAGAAAGCATCCCAGATCCAGGGCAGATATATTCTTCAGAGGCTGTCTCAGGACCATAAGGTGGAGACGGAGCACTCAAAACACGAGCCCATGATAACTTTCAGAAGTACCTCAGTGTCCCACTTCATGCCAGGCACCATGAAAGTGTGCATGGCCCTGCCAAAAGGGCTGAGACACCACCCCTCTTTACCTGTCAGCCTAAAGAGGTAAGACATATACATTAACCAGAAGTCTACCCGAATTGTTCTTTTTGAAGGCTTTTTAAAAATTTTTATCTTAAATTATGTGTATGGAAGTGGGGATGGTTGTGCACGCAAGTGTATCGGCCTCGGAGGCCAGAAGAGGGTGTTAAATCCATTGGAGCTGGAGTTTAAGGCAACGACGAGCTGCACATCTTGGATTCTGGGAACCAAACGTGGGTCTTCTGCAAGAACGTTACGTATTCTATTCTTAATCATGCAGCCTCGTCTCCAGCCCCCACCATCTGGACTTTTTTATGAGTATACACACAGAAATTGGAGGAGCCCTGAGGGAGAAATGTGGCTTTTCTGGTAAAAAAAAAAAAAAAAAAAAGCCACCCACCAGCCCACATGTGCAAGCCTTCTTCTCATTCAAACAAAGGAAACTCAGAAACCTGAAGCAACTTGCCAGAATTCCGTCAGCCAGTGTCTAAATTTGGCTCAAGATCTCCAGCCACCATCTTCACAGCCTCCAGATTTCTGACAGTTTCCAACTCTTGATGATTAGTGATGGCTCAGGGAAGGTGTGAAATTTGTGAAATGTTAAAAAAAAAAAAAATGCCATGGCTCAGCTCATTTAAAATACTTAAGGCTGCTTAATTGTTGCATGCTGGCCACAGCTTAAAGTCCAGAGTATGTATGCCCCTCACACACTTTAGATTAGCTGTCTATACCTAGATAATGAATGGGTGAATGAATGAATGGTTATAAATGAATATAAATGAACGAATGAAGAATGAATGATCTACTCTAATCATTACTTCTCCTGTCTCTCTTCCCCACTAGACCTTTGAAGTCAGGGACCCCACTTCATCAGTCCCTAGTTCACTATGTCCACTTGGAGGAAGCGCTCAGTCATGGTTGTCTCAGTCTGCTTACTATTGCTAGTAACACAGGATGGATAGCTTTGAAAGAAAAAAGATTGATGTTGGCTACACTTCTGGAAGTGCATGGTTGAGTGACCATCTGGTGATGGCCTTCTTGCTAGAAGAATCCCAAAACAGTCTAGAAACAGGAAGCTTGGGGAGTGAGTGAGAATGTGTGTGTGTGTGTGTGTGTGTGTGTGTGTGTGTGTGTGTGTGAGGGAGAGGGAGGGAGGGAGACAGGGAGGATGAAGCGTGTGTTTCATGATATCTCTCTCTACCTTATATTCTAATTGCAATTATTAAAATGTTATTTGTACAAATGTATGGTTTCTTTATTGCATCTGTGGATGTGCTTTGGTAGCGTCCACCCTCATTCCCTCCCTTCGCTCCTTCTTACTCCCTAATAGTCACTCTTCTGCTTCCAAGGCTAGTGCTGTGTTGTTTTGTTCTGTTTTCTTTTGTTTCTACACCCAAGAGAATATATGTGGTGTTTGTCTTCCTGTCTCTGGGTTATTTCTCCTAACACAGTGAGCTCCAGACCCATCTGTGACAAGATTTCATTCTCCTTTATCATGAAATACTCTATTGTGTTATATACACAACGTTGGGTTCTGTCTGTCTTTTGACAGGTATCTAGATTTATTGCATATCTTGGCTCTTGTGGGCCACGTTGCAGTAGACATGGCTCTGCAGACATCTCTATGTGCTGCCTTTGGGTCCTTTGGCTATACAGCTAAATCAGGTGGCAGTTCTATTTTTAGCTTTTTACTTTGTTTGATGTTTGGTTAACAGTTGAGTTGCTGTAAGGCTCAGTAAGGCTCCCATAACAGAATCCCAGAATGCTTAGATAGCAGATTTGTTTCACAGTTCTGAAGGCTGGGAGTTCAAGGTCAAGATGTCAGAGCTACTGGCATCTCATGAAGCCACACTCCTTGGTTTACCGGAAGCCCCCTTCTCACTGCCTCCTCACAGGGACTCTCCACCGTGTGCTCACACCCTCGCATCTTTTTCTCTGCTTACCCAGTCCTATTAGAGTAGGACTTAACTGTTCTACACTTAATTACCTATTCAAAGGTCTTATCTGCAAATACAGGGCCACAATAGACACAGACAGTTCAGTCTCTAACACTGAGAGAGCTGTCTGTTGTTATTGAAATTAAGTGAGATAATAAATGAGAGCCCCTAGGCACTGGCATTAAGATCGGCACCTGTTCAGTAGAGACACCTGTGAACTTTTTTTCTGCCTCTCCATATGGTGAACTTGGCTGATTACTTCTTGTCTTTCCAAACTGACATTTGCTGTTGGACCCTAGCTGTGCAAGCGCGTACCATTCATTCACTGTACATCAAGAGGAGTGTGCGTGAAAGTGTGCGTCACAGGCCTGTGACGGCAACTTGGGCTGACATTTGCTGGGTATTTGCCATGCCAGGCACTGCTCAAGCACCTTACATGTGCTCAGCCATCCTCACGGTGCAGGCAGCATGAGTTTCCTCATGTAAGGCCAATAGAAAAGAAGAAAAGAACAGGTAGAAAGTAGTTTGGGATTCAAACTCAAACCTAGAATTATAACCCTTGTCCTGATAGCTATTATCAGCTTAACACAGCCTACTGTCAGCCATCGAGGGGAGAGCCTGAATTGAGTAATTGTGTACATCAAATTGGCCTATGGGCAGGTCTTGGATGTTGACTGACGTAGGAGGTCTACTCTCACTGTGGGCTGTGCCTCCCAACTACATAAGAAAGCTACGTGACTATAAGCAGCCTAGGGACCAGCAACCAGCATCCTCCAAGGCTCCTACTTGTACTGCCTTGGCTATGAACACAGTGAGTTCCTTGTGAGAGGCAATGTGTTGTGGACTAATGAGCAGGCCTGTTTTCAAGTTCCTGCCTTGACTGCCCTCAGTGATGGACAGTGATCTAGAAGAGTAAGCTAAAACAAACCCTTCCTCCCCTAAGTTGCTTTTGGTCAAGGAGTTTTAGCATAGCAACAGAAATAAAACTGGAACACTAATGGTCTAATACAGTGGAGATATGATTCCACTGTATTCTCTTGAACCCTGCTGGACACTGCCTGACTGTGGAAGGGAGCAGAAGGAACATCATGGCCCTCAGATGCAAACTCCTCTTGAGTCCCCCTGAACAGCCTGGGGTGGCATTTATCCAGCCCATAGGTTTTAGCAAGCTCTCCTGCCCAGAAGCCCCTTGAGACAGCCATCAAAAGAATGGAGAGCTTTAGCCAGCTGAGGCAAACTGGTCCCAGGTCTAGTCTGAGGTCAATTTGGATTGATAGTTTTCCAGTCCCCTTGGAAGTTGCTTAATCCCCCTCCATGTCAACTTGAATTTTTTTTTTTTTTAAATTCTAGTTGAAGTCAGGCCATGCTCTCTGTCCCCGATAAGACAAATGACTCAGAAATGTTACGGAGGTTTAGACAACAGAATGGTGTTGAGCAGGGGTGGAGTTAGGGAGCCTGGGGTCACCCTGTGGATAGAAAGGTGTAGTTGTACTTTTTTAAAACTCTTATTTACGTTTCTTTTATCTTTTTCCCCCCACTCCACCCCAATCCCTTCCAACAGCCCAACAACAGGAGAGAGAAAAGGTTAGTGGGAGAGGGGACGCAGTTCTCTAAGCTGCTTCCTGCTGGTTAGGGTCGTCAGTTTCCATTGAGCCAGTCCAGTCCTCCTTTCAGGAGAGCTCCAACTTCCTGTCTCACAACAGAAACCAGGAGCAGCAGGGGGCAAGCAGCAGCCTTGTTCTCGGAGCCCTCCCTCCACGCTCTCTGGGCTCTGGCATTTATTCTCTCTCCAGAGTCCTCAGATTTAAATTATCTGCAGCTGGCAAAGAGCCCCTCTCAGAGCCCGCACGAAGCAAATAGTCTGCTTCTGCGGACCATCTGAATCAGTCTCACAGCCCACACCTGGGAGCAAAACAAAAACACTTTTATGCCCACAACAGAAAGGTGCAGTATCTTCTAGAGATCTGCTGTACTGTGCAAGTCCCTATAGTGAACAATCAGGTATTATGTACTACAAATGTGTTAAGAGGGTAGATTGCATATTAAGTCTTCTTACCACTAAGAAAAAAAAAAAATAAGAGGGAGAGAACATTTTGGAAGGGGCTAAATATGTTCATTATTGGGTTGGATGACACTATCATGAACATGTGTATGTCCAAATTCACCAAATTGTGTACATTGTTATATGAGCTTTTGAATACCGGTAAAGTGGGGGAAGATTACTGTAAGAAGGTAACGTTAGAATCTAGCCCCTCCCACTCCCGTGGGCAACAGTAAGCTTGCAGCTGAGACATGGTCCATGAGCCCCTATATCATAGACAATCCAGTGCCTGGATCTCTCATCCAGGCAGTCAGATTACAGCACAGCAACACATCCTGCCCTTCATACCCTTCCCTGCCTCTGCCTGGGTACCAGAGGGCGTGGCTGCAGGCTCATGCAATGAAACCCATAGCGGTCCTCAAAGCAACATGAAGAGGCTGCCTCCTCGGCCACATAAGCTCTCATGTTCCTGAGAGTCCTGGCCATGCTGTCAGCCCCTGTTGCTGGGGCCCGAGCTATCCTCAGAGTTCCCTGTGTGCTATTGCCTTTCCGTTTGTCTGTCCGTGGCTATTAAAAACTCTTCTGATGAACCCTTTCCTCCTCCAGTAATCTTTCTCTGTATCCTCTTGAACCCACCTCCATCCAAAACCTAACAATGACCTACAGAGGAACTGCAGTTAAACTGAAAGTATGTTTCTTCCCAACAGTAACAGAGGCCCAGTGATGGTGGGGTAAAATGGTTAGGGGAGAGCCTGGCCTCAGTGAGTAAGCAGTACACTTGCTTAGCCTGCCTACACAGTTTCCACGTGGAAGACAAAAGCCAGGCTCCAGAGCCCCATGCTGCTGGAGTCAGGATTCATGGCACATCTGTGAGACAGGCATTTTAAAATGCCCCACTGCAAATCTCATACACTTTCCACCGTGGGGAGTTGGACTCAAGGCTCCCTTTCTGCTCCCTCAGTCATGACACTGAGCCCCACCCTGCATAGGTGCATGGCCCTGTGTCGTTTGTCCCTTACAGTCTAAGAGGTGTAACGCTCAGCTTCAGATAAGGGCACAGTGGTTGTTCGTCCCCTCCCTCGTCCCCAAATGTGTTGAGAGGGGGTTGTAGCTGGCTTGGGTGACAACCACCACCTTGCCCATCCAGAACATCCTCATAGAACTCAGCATTATTCAGAGGAAGCTGGACCTAGTGATGGCAAGGACTTTAAGAGGCGATAGTACCAGACCCAGGAAAGCTTTCGTTCCCCTTTCCAGCAGCGCCTCAGCTCCAACTTAGAATATGATGGAAAAGATGCGCTGTAAGTGGACATCTGCAAGGCAGCAGCCACAGAGAACAAAGAACTTACCTTTAGCCTCATGGTGTCACCAGCAGCCAGTTAAGTAGAGCGAGGGGTAGTTTGAGAGAAAGACAGACAGACAGACAATGAGAATATGTAAATGAAGATATTCACTGTCTCTCTATTTCACGTAGTGAAGAATTATTCTCTCCCAAGTCCCCAGGGGCCCTGAGAGGAAGTCCTATGGGGAAAATTAGAAGGGAAAAAAAAGCTGTCACATGATTTGGGTGCAGTGGAAGAGAACAGTCGGAGAGACTATCCCCCAGCTAAGTCAGAACTCATTCTTGCAGGGCCTGAGGCTTGGTGGAGACCAGAGTGGCTCAAAAATGCCCCTCAGTGACAAAGTCGTGGGACCATGCCTGATGTGCCAGGGCCTCTGGTCAGAAGCCTGATACTAGAATATGCTGAGGGAAGAATACTTGTTGCAGATGGCGAAGGGGCTCTTCAGGTCAGAGCTGGCTCCACTTGCCATGCTTTCTTTAATGGGAACACAGTAGGGCTGTGAGAAACACAGGCCTGGGCCATCATGCAGGCACAGCCCACTCTCACGTTACAGCCAGCAGGACCCTTGCACTGGGCTCCCATTTCCAGCCTCACTTTGTCAGTTCTGCCAGCTCCTGAGCCCTGCCCACGGCCACATACGATGGGAACGTCAGAGTGCAATTAGAGTCCAAGGGACCTGAAGAATGTTTCCGGGGTCTGGAGCCATGTACACGTAATTGAGATAACTGAAAAAAGGAAAAAAGGGGAAGGGACAAGGCTTTGTCTTCCGTTTTCTGGGTCTGACTTTTGGTCGATCAATCAGTCCTAAGAACTTGCTCAACACTTTATCATCATCATCATCATCATCATCATCATCATCATCATCATCATCATCATTGTTATTACAAATGGTTGGAGGAACTTAAATGCTTATAACCCACATTTTAAAACTATATAGGGAAGGCTGATAAGATGGTTCACTTGGTAAAGGTGATTGCAACCCTGAGTTTGATTCTTAGAGCAGAAGCAGGATGGAAAAAGAAAAACGACTCACACAAGTTGACCTATGACCTCCACATGTGCAGCATCTCTCTCTCTCTCTCTCTCTCACACACACACACACACAAACACACACACACACACACACTTAAAATTTACATCTAAATCAGGAAAGGCAAGGCAGTGTTTCTTGATTCCCTGTAAGTCAAACTTTTCATGAATACAGCAAAATACCTGACAAGATGAATCAAAGCAGTTCAGGCCATGGTGACTTGGGGCTGTATCTCTGGGTCTGGGGTGAGGCAGAGTGCGATGGCGGCGGGAATGCATGACTGACAGAAAGCCGAGAGAACCGGAAGCAGCCAGGGACAACACAACCCCAAGAACTCTCCCCTGGCGTCCTACTTCTTTCCATTGGGCCCTACCTCCCAAAGCATCCATAGCTTCCCAAAATAACCCCACCAGCTGGGGACCCAGGGTTCAAACACAAGCGGACCTGTGGGGGGCATTTGAGATTCAAACAAAGTCCCAACTTGAAGGCCACCTGCCCCTCCTTCAAACCCCAGGATAACTTTGGAAGAAGTCCCTCAACCTGCAGGAGGACTAGGAAGCAGCCTTCCACCCCAAGAAATGGCAGTCCTCTCTGACATCCCTTTGGTTTGTGTCATCCCTCTAGGGCACTTGGTCTGAACCGCTGCACTGACAAAGGGGAAGCTCTGCTTTGAAGAAAGAAGAAAGCCCCGCCCCCAGCGGCTGGGGGCCACCTCACCAGCGACTCTGAGTGGAAGCGCTTCAGCGGTGTGTGCCTGGAGGCCACGGCAACTCCGGAGCTCTCAGTGTCCCTCCCAGAAGCTGGGTGGGAATTGTTCATAGTGCCAAAGTCCTACTACTGCGTTTTCAATGGGTCCCTGTACATAGTCTCTGCCTTGGCCCCGCCTCTTGCTTTACTGGAACTGATTTATATGATGTGGGAATTTTGTTACCTTTTTAATCGAGGGCAACTTCCTTTTTCCAGCACTTACATGGTAAGGTGTTTGCTTTTTTTTTTTTTTTTTTTTTCTCCCCGGAAGGAGGGCTAACCACATTGCTTTTCTCTTTTTTTCTTATAATTTTATTAACGAGAGGGAGGACACGTTAGTGCCACTGTAGCTACTGGATTTTAGGTAGGAGAAAAAAAAATTTTAAGGTAATTTGACATTTGGGAGATGTCTGGGTGGGAAGGGCTGGGGTTGGTTCTCTGGCTCGAAGTGGACCAGGTTCACAGATAGCAGACCTTCTGCATCAAGCCCATTCCCCTTTCCCCCATGGAACAGACCCTGCCTCTGTTCCATGTAAAGAGGTGGGTCTGTCTGGCTTCCCAACTGCTTTGGATAATTGGGGAACAGGTGTCCGCCCTCTTGACAAATCATTTTTAAAATACCAGCAGAAAGGGCTCCCTCGATGGATGATGCTATTGTTATCCTTAGAAAATTAAAAGAGAGAGTGGTCTTCCTGTCTAGATGGTACAAAGGTAAACATCTCTGGTTTTCTTCTCTTCCTCACTGCCTTTCCTTGGTGTGGCATTTGACAAGATTTCAGCCTGAAGCCTCACTATGAATTTTTTGTTGTTGTTCGTGTGTGTGTGTGTGTGTGTGTGTGTGTGTGTGTTGGGCCAATTTTAGATACCTGAGTGCACTTTTTTTTTAGTTAGTCCTAACTTTTAAAGAAGGAAAGCCAAGACATATATCTCATGTAAATGTCGCAACATGGATTCTGTTTGCTGTCCTTGTCCCCTCTCCCACTCCCCAGACCCTTGACCCCACTTGAGTACACTGCACAAATAAAAAGCTAGGGAGTTTGAATAAAAGCAGTTTTTCTAACTTGTTGCTCATTTGTTGTAACTCAATAAAGCAAAGACTAAACATTTTTATAACCTTCCCACCGCTCCTTGTTCTTCATTGTTCTGTGGATTCTGAGGCCTCAGCCTGTGGTCCTGATTTGGCCCCCTCTCACTGCCAATTCATTATGGCCATAGTTTTTAATGATTATATTTTAAGTGTGAGTGTGAGCCACCGTGAGCCACCGTGAGCCACGTGTCATTGCAGCTGGTTTAATCTGAGAATCATGACTAATAGTCACCCTGAACTTAGAATTCATTCAAGACTTTCCAAGGTCAAAGCCTACACCCACCCACTGTGTAAAACGTCTCTAGTGTCTAGATCAGTCTCTGTCACATACACCCTTGTGGTTGCCTTCAGCCCTGGGCATCTGCAGACAAGACAGTGGTGCCCATGGGTAAAGGGCACAGAGATAAATCACTCCAGAGATGATCTCAGGGAACAGTGTCCGATTTTATTACACGAGCAGCCACTTAGGCAGCGGAAGCCTGTGGTGGGTTAGCACGTTGCCTGGGATTGGACAGTAAGTGCTCAAACCACCAGGGGCTCTGTGTGGAGGAAGCGCTTGAAGGGAGCCATGGAGAGTGCAGACTCATCTGCAGGCAGCCACCAGCTACTCACACTACTTCAGAATTCAGGGTCCTGGCTTCGGGGGCATGGGGCACCATGCTTCTTATTCAGAAGCACAGTGTGCCAGGTAGGCTGGCTGCCAAGCTGTGCCTGCAAAACACCGCCTACCTGTGCTGACAAGTCAAGCTTGATGAGGCCAGAGGCTTAGAGGCTTCCTAAGGCTCTTGAGAAGGGAAGCCAGAAATGGAGAGTCACAGCTGAGGAGGGGTTCCTCTGAGTGTCCACCCAGCCAGATAAGAGGCTAGGCAGTCTAGGACAGGAGCCACAGGCTCGAGTCCAGCAGGAGAAAGGAATGGTGTGGTTCCACCTTTCCATCATGGGGGGGGGGGGCTGGCCTCCATGCATCTTTCCTCTTTCTGAGTTCCAGGGAGACAGGGACCAAGGAAGGGAGGGAGAGAGGGAGAGAGAGAGGGAGAGAGAAGGAGAGAGAGAGATTTAGCATTGGCTTGCATAGCTGACTCATTCTGGTCTCTACATTGCCTTTCTCCCTGTGTTCTCAGCACCCAGCCCCTCATCACCCCCATGCTGTCCTGTCCCTCCCATTAATGAGTGTCTCCAGCCCATCACCACAGGTGATTGCACTTCCCTCCTGCTTTTTACCACCCTTGCAGCTAGGCTTGCCTCTTGGAAGCAATTTAAACGAATTCTTCCAGCAAGTCAGTGGGAGCTACCATCAAATGCCTAATGTCTGCAGAAGCCAAAGAAAAGGCCCTGATAATAGGCATGAGTGAAAAACACTGGGAAGATGGTTGTGTCTTTTAACAACCTAGCAAAATGTGTCAGGCTGTGCTTCTCCGGTGGGAATGACTGAGGAATGGCGGACCTAGGAGAGAGATGCTTTGGGACAGGCAGGGTTCTTGAAGAGGTGGGAGAAAGCAGCAGGTGGAGGGGCCAGCTGCTGGTTCCATCTGCTGGGAACCCTTTGTATTCCTAGCACTTCCTTCAAGGGATTTTCTCTTCTGTGGTCAGTCTTCTGTTGAGAGTGGGGGATGGCCATCATGGAGACTCACCTCCCCCACCCACCCCCACCCACCCTCCATCAGGAGAGTACCATCACACTTTAATACACCTAGACAGGTACAGGGCTACACACAAAACCCTATCTGGACCAGCCAGGTTCTGGGAGAAAGGACCAATTTTTCCAGTGGAGATAGTGAGTGTGGTAATATTTGCCAGGAGCCAGGTTCTAAAACTTTTTCTGGGAGACACAAACAAATATCTATGCACTCAAGATAGGACACCAACAGACCCAAATAAACAGTGCCGACAAGTTTAGCCTGATGAAGCAATAAGTTTATTAGGGAATGCTTACAAGAGTGTGGGTAAGTCATGCATATCTATCACCTCGTGCGGGTGATGACTCACAAGAGCTGAGGTCTATAAACCTCTTTCCTCCCTCCTCTCTACCCCTCCTCTCTTCCCAACTCCCTCTTCTCTCTAGGAGAGAACACTTCCATCCAGAGGAAACAGCCACACAACAAACCTCCTGAGGCCTTGCCAGAAGAAAAAGCGAATGTACAAGTAAAAATGCATGTGATCCAAAAGTCAAGAAAAGAGTGGTGTCAGGAAAGGGTAGAGGCGATGATAAATGGTGGCAGCGACGACATTTGAGCCCCTGAAGTCCGAAGTTCCTAAGTCCATCTCCCTGTCCTTCCATTTTCATAACGCAAACACATCCCCCTTTTGATGTGAGACAAACAAACAAACGCCTGAGCTAGGTTTCTGTTGCTAAAATTTCAAAGTTCTAATAGGTTGATCAGATTACAAGATAAAAAGAGAGGAAAATAAGATACATGTAAAGAGACACATAGGGCCAGTGGCCACAGAGCTGGATGATGCAAGGCTGTGTTGTCAGTGTTCAAATGTGGTCCCTAAATCTCCAGCAGCAGCAATTGGACAGGGTTCCCAGGTGACTGGCATGTTCGTTAAAGGGGAAGAAACCACACTGAAGATATTGGATAGCTCCTCCCCACCTCCTGTGAAGGAGCAGTAAATCCAATCACCTATCACCTTGTCTTCAGAGTGTAGGTAGGCAAATGGCCTGGAGAGAAGAGAAGCAGAAGAAAGTAAATTGAGTGTGGTCCGACAGGCACGTGCTCACATATCTATCCAGCACACTTACGTGTCGCCTCCAGCCACAGAACTTGGAGATAACAGCCCTCGGTGGCCTGACAACAGCATGTGCGCTGAGCCACGAGTGACGTCAGCTCCTCTTCTGCTGACACCCGAAAGTTCCCCATGTAAAACACCTCACAGCAGAACATGCCTATGAACCCAAGAAGATATCATCATGATGCTGGGAGGGGCTCGGTACAAATCAGTAAAAAGTACTTGAACACATTCCAGAAAGCAAGCGTTCAAGGCAGGTATCCCACAGAGGGGAAGATGCGCTCTTGAGCTCCTCCCAACTTTGAAGAACTTGAACTCTTCTAACAGGTGAGAAGGAAGTTTCCATCAATTATTCTAAAACCTTCTCCCATAAATGCCCCAAGTATTAGACTCTGTCTGGATCCTTTCAGGAAAGAGGTAGAACTTACAGTGGGTAACCTGGGGACATTTATTCAAACTACTGTTTACAAAGGCATAGCTGGGGTTTAGAGAAACCACTGAGGATGGAGGAAGGGAGGTTGGCCGGAAAAGGCAGGGGACACTTAGCGGACAGATGTACTGAGTAGGCTACCTACAAGGAGCTATGGTGTGAGCCACAGTGACCCAACAGGGAGAGAATCAAGGGAATAAACATTCTCAACTACCCTCTGCTCTTCACTACTGCCTCCAAATAGACAACCTCAAGCAGGAGTCCATGCACAAAAGCATCTGTTGATCAGATCCTTTCAGTGGTCCAGGAAACAACTCAAGATGGCCAATTCACACTAACCTTGCCGTTCTGCCGCATTCCACACTTAACCTTCAGTAGCTAATTACCTGTCAGGTCTCATAATAACTAAAGTAGCGCTCCGTAGTGTTTGTAACCTCAGAATGTGAGGTGAGACGTGAAGTGTGTGCCATTGGCTGCCTGGCTAACAGTTGCTTCCTCTCTCTTTGTTGTTTTGTTTTGAATTTGTGTGTGCATGTGTGTACATATATGAGCAGGTGTGCTTGCCTCTGTGTGTGTATGTGTGTGTGTGTGTGTGTGCGCATGCGCGCTCAGGCGTGCGTGTGCAGGTCAGGGGTCCACACTCTGATGTTTTCCTCTATCATTCTCCACCTTACTTTCGTGAGACAGGCTCTCTCACTGACCCTGGAGCTGGAATTGCTGCCTAGCAGCACCCCAGACCCTGCTTCTTTCTACATTTTCCCCCCACACTCCACCCTGCTCCTTGCCAACCAGACAAATCCATTTCTCAGGAGCCTGTTCAACCCCAGATGAGGAACTTCACTTCCCAACTTCCCTTGCAACAAAGGTGGCTACTAAGACATGGGCAGAAGACGACTGCATAGCTGTCATGGCCCTTCCTCTCTTCTTGTCTTGTACAAATTGATGATCATGAGAAGGCACCCTGGTCAGCTGATTGAACCTATGCCACAGTTGCCTGCTTTTAAACTTCATTTTGTGTGAAAAGGGTAAACCTTTATTCTTTTGCTTTGTATTGGAGTATTCTGATATTTGCCATGAAATGTACTCATAACCAGCACAAAACCTGAACGCCATTCTTGCATGACAGAAATCGCTTCATTCAGATGCCCATCCATCCATCCCTGCACTAACCTCAAGGTGAGGGATGAGTTTGACATGGTTTGTTTCCTATTCAAGGAAACTTGATCTGTGTTTGAAAGACTAGTGAGGGTTTGCCAAGTGAACAGATCAAAGGAAGAAAATATAGGAAGCAGGGGTGAAAGGGTATATTCAAGATTTTATGGAGTTAAAAATACAGCAAGCAACAAATGATAACCAAGGAAGAAACCAACAATTTTGAACAAACCAGTTTTGATGAGTCACCGTAATGCAAGCCCATTTCTGGGGCTGGAAATGTAGCTCAGTTGGTAGAGCACTTATCCAGCATGTTCAAAGCCCAGGGTGAGATCCCTAGCACCACATGCAACCAGGCTGCACATTTGTCATTCTAATACCCAGGAGGTGGATGCAAACCATCAGAAGTTCAAAGTCATTTTCTGCTACATAGGAAGTTTGAAGTCAGCCCTAGCCTCCATGAGACCCTGCTTCCAAAGAACAAAGTCAGAAGTGATTATTTGGAAAGCACTTTAAAAAATACGTGGTTTGGGATTTCCCAATGTAAGTAAAATAGGACATAGGAAACAAATGGAAAGGGAGACGAGGCATGTTTGAAGCCTTTTACCTTGGAATTGCTTTGCTAGGCTGAATTTATGTCACAAATCCTAGATAAGGTCACTCTCTCTAAATTCATGCCCTGACTCCTTACATGGCCTGTTTCTCAAACCACAGTGATGGGTGAATGGTCCATAGGCTGATTCAGGTTTTCCTCTTGGAACACCCACACCATTCCCATTCTTTGCCTAAATTTCACCCATTCCCAGACACCTAACCTATATTCCACTACACCAAATAAAGGTGAGTCTTTGATGATGGGGAAACTGGATTTAAGGATGACATACAGTCACACTGGCTCTCAGGATGCCCTGTCCTTCTGAACTCCTGGGAAGTCACCAGCTCCAGCATTTGCTTCTAATCACATGAGCATTGTCTGGCTGCTTCTTCTCTTGTGACTGCTTCTTCTTCTCTGCAGGCTTTCATCGCCCCAGCATCGCTGCTCCCCCTTACTAACACACCCCTGCCCATTCTGAAAGTCTTCTGCAGCCCTGTTCTAACCATCACATATAATGTTTGAGTAGCACCAATACAGAACATAAACCTTCTGTCCACGCATGCTCATATGCATCAAGCCTAGACAATAACATAACAGCACATTTCTCTCCTAACAAGATACTCATGTGACCCAGTCGTTGCTGAGGTTCACAGACACTGAAAAGGGATCAGCTTCAGAGAACAGGGTGTGAGGAACCAGGCAATGAAGAACACACACAAAAAATATTTAAGACGTGTTGCCCAGGGCTAAACATGGAAGCCTGTTTAATGTCTCTTAGGAAGACAAGGAAAAATAAATTCCCTTCAGTCTTGTTTTGCTTGCTAGTCCATGCTGCCGGGTTGAACTGCATGAATACATTTTCAGTAGGGCTCCATGAACAAGTTCCACCAACTGAAAAATGAAGCTGAAGACAACTGGAGCCATACCTCTGCGCCTAGCACATGCCTTGCTACCTATTTCTACAGACCTTACGTGTCTTCACATCTGCTTGTACTGCCTTCCACCTCCTAGGAACCCTGATGAGGCCTAGAAGAGACAGAAACACGACTGAAGCATGACAGAGGATGAGTCTATCATGAGGTCTAGCTGTGACAAAGCCCACCAACCTGCCCCTAGGAGTGAGAAATCCCAGAATCCTGGCCCTGAATTTACCACTAATGAGGTTCGTGGCCCTGGGAAAGAAGTCTTTCTTCCTCCTTCAGCCTCTTTGTCTCCTCTTTTGAAAACTAGGGGTTTAGGCCTTTTAACTGCTTTTCCAACTATGAGACTTGATGGTTCCAGGAGCCTGCACCATCAGGATTAGAAGAGGCTCCAGATTCCAAAACTCTAGCTGTACCCCAACCAAAGCCTTTGCAGAAGTTTCATGGACAGTAGAGAGCTGAGTGTACTTCTGGGAGACAGCTCTTTAAGCTTCTTTTTTTAATTTTAATTTTTCTTTTTAATATTAATTACAGTTTATTCATTTAGTATCCCAGCTGTAGTCCCCTCCCTCATTCCCTCCCAATCCCACCCTCACTCCCTCAGCTCCTCCCATGCCCCTCCCCAAGTCCACTTATAAGGGAGGTCCTCCTTCCCTTCCCTCTGACCCTAGCCTATCAGATCTCATCAGGACTGGCTGCATTGTCTTCCTCTGTGGTCTGGTAAGGCTCCTCCCCCCTCAGGGGGGAGGTGTTCAAAGAGCCAAGCCATTGAGTTCATGTCAGACTGTCCCTGTTCCCCTTACTAGGGTACTCACATGGAAACTGAGCTGCCATGGGCTACATCTGTGCAGAGGGTCTAGGTTATCTCCATGTGTGGTCCTTGGTTGGAGTATCAGTCTCAGAAAAGACCCCTGGGCCCAGATTTTTTGGTTCTGTTGCTCTCCTTGTGTAGCTCCTGTCCCCTCCAGGTCTTTCTATCACCCCCTTCTTTCATAAGTCTCTGAACTCTGCCCAAAGTTTGACTATGAGTCTCAGCCTCTGCTTTAATACCCTGCTGGGTAGAGTCTTTCAGAAGCCCTCTGTGGTAGGCTCCTGTCCTGTTTCCTGTTTTCTTCATCTTCCGATTTCTGTCCTGTTTGCCTTTCTGAGTGAGGATTGTTTATATTACCCAGGGTCCTCCTTCTTGTTTAACTTCTTTATGTGTACAGAGTTTAATAAGTTTATCCTATATTATATGTCTAATATCCACTTGTACAACCATTTCAGAAATCAACTGGCACTTTCTCAGACAATTAGGAATAGTGCTTCCTCAAGATCCAGCTATACCACTCCTAAACATATATCCAAAATATGCTCAAGTCACAAGGACATTTGCTCAACCATGTTTGTAACAGCTTTATTTGTAATAGCAAGAACCTGGAAACAACCCAGATGCCCCTCAACGGAGGAATGGAAACAGAAATTGTGGTACATTTACACAATGAAATATTACTCAGCAATTGAAAACAAGGGAATCATGAAATTTGCAGGAAAATGGTGGAAACTAGAAAAGATCATTCTGAGTGAGGTATCCCAGAAGCAGAAAGACACACATGGTGTATACTCACTTATAAGCGAGTATTAGACATATAATATAGGATGAACATACTACAATCTCTTTAAGCTTCTAAGTGAAGTATCAGCGAGCTCCCCTAGAGAACCCTGGAGAAGCATGTGTTCACAATGCAGACTTAAAGAAGAGCAGACAATGGCATGGAAGAGTGAAGAGCGGACTATTGAGGAATATTTATCTAAACCCAGAACATGTCATTACACAGCTCTCCTTGGCTAAACCATAGCCACAGTGGTGCTTGTTAAAAAAAAACAAAAACAAAAACAGAGGATCTTTGTTTGAGGTCATTTAACCAGCTGCTCTAGAAAGACAGCTGTCCCTGGTCTATGTCTGGATGCAACCTCTGCCCTGAAGAGGTGGGTGAACCTTCCAGACGCCATCACTAGAACCAAGTTAAGGGCTGAGTTGGCTTCAGCAGGATGACTTTCTCCCTAAAGGATTTTTTCAATGGCATGTGCTCAGGGGGCTGGGGGCGGGCATCTCGCACGGTGCCTCCAGCTCCATGGTGTGGCAGAGTGGCTGCACGTTGTGTAAGCGCGGCCAGGGCTCTGGGAAAGAAGGATGTCCGTGGAACATTACAATTTTGATCCTTCGAGTTGGGAAATTGCATAATTTTCCACATTAAAGGACCAAAGCCTGGACTTCAGAGTTCTTCAAGATTGGATTCAGGAACCTTCCCAAAGCCACACATTTAATGAGTGTCAGAGCCAAGATTTCAAGTCAGGCTTCTCAGAAACCAAGGGCCAAGCCTTTAACCACAACAGTCCAGCCTCTCATGGAGTGATTGTCACGGCTGGGAACCGATTTCCACACTGAAAGCAGCACATGGGCGCATGCACTCTCCGGCTGACACACAGTGGATGTGTTCCAAACACTGTCCGCCAGGATTCCTCCACACACTCCCAGGCCAGGCACTCCATCAGAGGGCTCTGACAAACACATTTGTGAGCATGGAAGGCTGGTGGGAATGAGGGACATGGCTGGGAGGGAGGCTTTCAAAGAACTGTGAAGAGTTCTAAAAACAGACTTTAAACAACTAGAGCATGAAGATGCTAAGGCTTGATTTCTGTTAGTTCATAAAGATGAGGAGACTATAAGGATTTCAAATCTACATCATGACCAATGAAACTCTGCTTTATGAAACTACAAACTCCATCTGAGTTCTGATTTTTCTTTCTCTCCTCATTATTTGTAGAAAGCTGCTTAGTTGTGGGATGCCTGACCTTCCTCTCTGGCAGTCCAGTTATACATCACTTTATAGTTATTCATCTGAGGGACTGTTTTCATTCACTAGACTTTGAGATCCCTGAGGAAAGGATCTGACTTTGCTCATCTTTACATCCCCAAGGTCCAGCCTAATTCATCACAAGGAAGGAAGAAAAGGAAGAAAGGAAAGGAAGGATGAAAGGAAGGAGGAAGGGTGGGAGGTGGGAAGGGAAGGAGGGACGAAGCAGAAAAGGACTGAGAGATTAACAAGGAGATAAGACAAAGATCTGTGCAACACGTGTAAAATTAGCCCACCAAGAGTAAGACATAACTTTTAGATTTTTATCAGGCAGCAACAAGGTAGGATGCATGGTGTTGGCTGGCTTAAGCAGATTATCTATAAGAGACATTTGGAAGCAACTGAGAAATCTGAATGTAGATGATATTGGGAAACTATTATTAATCATTCATTAAGTATTTATTGATGGAGATGTACTCTTTGTTTACCAGTGCATAATGAAGGAAGAAAACGTAATTCTATGTAACATACATATAATTTACATACTTAAAATGTTTCAAAAATACAGGATGGTAAATGAACCTCCCTCCTCCCTTCAGGAGGCCATCACTATACAACAAGTCTTGATTTCCTCCAGCCATTCCTTACCAACACACTTATGTGTTTCTCCCAATTTCTTCTCTGCCATAGTCTTTGTTCTCCCTGTCTCACGTATCTGATGATTTCCTTAGGACAAATGTGGATAAAGAGTTGGCTTTGGATATCAGTGCCAACCAGAAGGATCTGAGGCCCGATCTGAGGCCCACCTGAGTGACCAATCGTGTTAGGAAGCCAGTTGTCCTTCCTTCCTCGCACACTTTCCCCTGAGCAGGAAAAAAGCTCCTGAGGCAGCTGCTTCCTGCCTGCCTGAGCTGACCCTGCCAAGCGTGAAAGCTGTGTTTCTATTAACCACATGTCTATTGTTACCAAGACAGGCGATGTGAGACCACGCACACATTGACATCTTATAGACAGAAGATTGCAGCTCATAGAGACTATGATCCTGTCTAAGAACAGAGAGGCTTAGAGGCTGCTTCTGCCTACAGAAAGTTAAGGGGGTAGGCCTAGGGGTGGTGCAAGTAATCAGGACAGTGGCTAATCAGCAATCTACTTAGCGTGCTTCTGGAAGCCAGGTGGTTCACAGCTTGTGACTGGGACAGGTCGCTTGGCCTATTCGAGAGTTGCGTAGGTGTGGAGTAGGGAGCTAATGTTCACATCAAAAAGTTGTGACTTGGATGTCCATATGAAGCACTGTTGTAGTACTGAGTTTTCAAGAAGCTCCTTGTGGTAGGACATGCCTGTAATCCCAGCACCTAGAAGGTGGAGGCAGGAAGATAAGGAGTTCAAGGCAAGCCATGGTAGCAAGTTAAAAGCCAGTCTGACTACAGGAGATCCTATCTTTAAATAAAGAATCCCAAGAAGAACCCTCATCATAAATACTATATCAAAGGGACTTCTGAGGCAGATAGAGGCAGAGCTGGAAGAATATGCAAGGAGTGTCAGGAGACAGACATGAGTAATAGGAGAGCCATTATCACCATCAAAGCTAAAGGAACAGAGGCAACAGTGTTATCAGAACCCAGTAAGAGAGAAACACAGAGAAAGATCAGGTCACATAGCCGGAGTGATAGCAGTAGCTACTGCCAGCAAAAAAAAGCTGACAAGAACTTAAAACATACCATTTGGGGGAGACAAGATACTTGAAAGGGTGGAAACTAAGGATTTCTGAAGAAGCAATAAAGAAACCTGCTACTTTACAAGATAATTTAAAACATAATTTTTTAAAGGAGTTTGAATAACCCTCAGGGTGAGGTAGTAGCACACATGCCTTGGATGTAACCAACACCTCTCTCTTCAGTGGGGGACTGAACCCCCACTCAACCAGGAGGGTAAACATACCTGGTACTGGAAAGCTAGCTAATTACTCAGCTCTAATGTAGTCACGGTTATTGGAAGAGACTCTACAACCACTAATTTACTAAACCAGCACAATCCCTAACAAAAATCTACAAACATTTATCCTCATACTCAAAGATATGTGGAGTCCTCACCCCTCGTCAGAAAAACTTCTCTTTGCAACAGATGGGGAAAACCACAGCCAATCAAAATGCAGAATTGTGGAGCCCAGTCCCAAGGCAATACATCTACAAAATATTCCTGCATCAAAGACCCAGAAAACATTGTAGAAAAGGGGATGGCAAGGGTGTAAGAGATAGAGGGAGTTTGTTATGAGATGTGTCTCCTAGTATTATCAGAAGTTATTACCCATAAAGGCTCACCAACATGACTAGCTGAATATGTTCTGAACAAGGAAGACACTAATAAACATAGCAAAGAAAATGGAGGGAAACTACTTGCTGTTTTGCTCCCCGTGGCTAAGCTGCCTTTTTTATACATCCCAGACTCACCTGTCCAGTGATAGCAGTAGCCATAGTAGACTAGGCCTTCCTATATAAATTAGCACTCAAGAAAATGCCCCACAGACATATACACAGGCCAGTCTGATGAAGGCAATTCCTTAATTGAGAGTCCCTCCTGACAGGTATATCTAGGTTTATGTCAAGTTGACAAAAGTTAATTAGCATACTCCTCTTGCCCCGAGATCTTTTTTAAAACTTAGATTTATGTGTATGAGTGCTTGCCTACATGTATGTATGTGCACTGTGTGCATGCTTAATACCTGGGAAGTCAAAAGCATAGGATCCCCAGGAACTGGAGTTACAGACAGTTGCGGGGTGCTAAGTACTGGATCTGGGCCCTGTACATGAGCAATAAGCGTCATTGCTCCAGTGCACCCACTCATCCAACAAGATATTCTTTAATAAATATTTTTGCAGCTATTCATCCAAGTTGTCTTTACTAGACATAAGGACCCTTGAAGTTGCTAAGTCACAAAAGACTAGTTGCATCTTGTAAAATCTGCCCAACCTAAGCTACAAGAAACTGGAATAGTTTCTTTCATTAATTCAAGCAAGAAGAGGGAACAGTCTTCAGAGCTCAAAAAAAAAAAAAAAATATTGGGGGTGTGACTCAGTAGTAAAACTTACACGAGCCACTGAAAGGCCCTGAGTCCCAATTCCCAGCACTGCAAAAATGTAGGAGTGAGAAACGCTTCTTTCACGTTCAAATCATGACCCTAAGTTCAAGTGGAAGCTTGGTGGGAAAGAAGGGGTATTGATGTCATTACTGATCTATTCATTTAATTTTCTCTTGCTGAATGTTCTAGGCATATTTCTTAACATTTATTCAGTGCTGCTTTATATATTGTGAATGCCAAATAAAACAATACAAAGTTGTCTTTGAGCATTCATCTTGCTATTCTTTAACCAATCCCCAAGACATCTCCGTTCACCTCAATAATAAGCCCATACATCCTGATGACAAAAATCAGCCTTCAGTCCCAGAACGCGATCAGCTCTTTTTACAACTGTCACCTGTAGAGATGAAATGTGTGTCCTTATCATGCCATGGAAGGGAGACAGTCACTACTGATTTCCTATTGCCCTTTATACAGATTTCTGTTACTGTGCTCATCCCCTGGCTACAGCAGACGGAGCTGCTCAAGGGAAAGAGACAACGCTGCCTCTTTTGTAACCCCTGTGCCTTTATGCTCTGTGTGGCATGCAGCAGATATTCAACATATGTTTATAAACTAAGTGAATGATGGGCAGATGGACTGAATGAATAGGTGGTGGACATCTGAGTGAATTAGTGAATAAATGAAAGGGTTAGTAAATGAGAAGATTCATGGATATCTGTGTGGAGCAATAGATAGGTGGATATTTGAGCAAGTGGTTAGGAGGATATTGGGTAGATGGATAAACAGATGGTTGGTTGGATGGATAGGTAGACAGCAATGAGTCATCAAAAAATAAAGGTACGGTGTTGTGGTTTGAATGTGAAATGTCCTCCATTGTGTTTGAGACTCTGGAGGTCCCCAGATAGTGGTGCTGTTTTGAAAGGCTATGGAATGTTTAGAAGCTAGAGCCTGGCTAGAAGAAGTGAGTCACTGAGGGCAGGACTTCCAGTCCACTCTTTGCTTCCTGATTATAGATGCAGTGGGCTGGCCATGCCTTTCTCCCCTCGATGGGTTGCAACCCCTGAAATCACAAGCCAAAATAAGGCCTTTCTCCTGTACATTGTTTTTTGTCAGGTTATTTGGCCAACAGCAGGAACAGTAACTATTAGTTGCCTTTCTTGTAGATTCAATATAAAACATACCCTATCTACCATTTACCATAATGTCACATCAAGTAAGAGACTGCAATTTTAATTGCATAGTGTGGGGGCTGGTCAACAGCCAAGGCCTAGGTTCTACTCCCATTTTTCATCTCGTAGTTGGACATGGCTTCAACAAATTCCTAGCTTCTGTGGGCCATGAGCTGTGTACTTTTAAGTGACAGGAATGCAGTAGCCAGTGCTCTGCACACCAGTAGCCATCGGGATAAGGTGCCATGCGCACGACAGTGCTTTGTCAATAAGTGATGACGATAGCATGAGTAGTTGTCATCTGTCAGTGTCCACAGGTGGGAACAAAATGTCTACCATGCCCCAAAGCCCAGCCCTCAGGTTTCAGCATTCCTGATCCCTGAAACTACAGGCAGCCTCCTATCCCACAAGGGACTTTGTCCTCCCCACAATTCGATTTCATGACCTATTCTGCAAGGCCTGTGCCTATGCCTGTGGGAAATGGGAGATTCCCAGGAAAGGCCCCCGGAAGTACAACTGGCAAAGCCTCACTGCTGAGTCACTTTCTGCAGTGCTCTTGCCTTTCTTTCTTTCTTTCTTTCTTTCTTTCTTTCTTTCTTTCTTTCTTTTTTTTTTTTTCTAATTTTTCTTTTTTTGGAAACCTGAGATATACCTCCACAGTGCAAAACCATTCAGTCAGTATTTACTTATCAAGGACCTACTCTATGACAAGCACTGTAATTTCTGGGTAAACTAAATTGAATGAATGCTGGTCCCTTCCTACCACCAAAGGAAAAGAGCCCTCATTAGTCTGTGCTTCAGCGGATTGCAGGCCACCCCAGGACTTTGCCCTGCCCCTCCCTGCCCATTCAGAACCTGGCACAGGACCAGCACACTGCTACCATTTACTGCTATTAAACTTCAACTTGGTGTGATAGAGGGAGGCAGACATGTTAATCAGTGGCTGCAGCAAAAGCAGCCAGGAACTAAATGGGAAACTGGTGGTCACAGGTACCTTTCTAAAGAAGGGAATGCCAGACAGACAGACAGGGGTTAGAGGCAAAAAACAAGAAAAAAAGGTGGAAGGGGAAAAGTCTGACACGCATGAGCTGACAGAAGCTTAGCATATTTTTCTCTTTAGGCTTTCTCTGCTATTTAACTTCAGCCTGACCTTCCCTGGGCAGTGGAAGGGTTTTAAATCCCTACCAGGTAAACAGCTCCTGGGGAATCCCATAGATTGTCTTTCTGTCTAAAATTAAAAACAAAACAAAACACCTATCTGAAAGCAAGTGGGGAATTATAGCAGGCACCTGCTGGCCTGAGAAACCCAGGAGAGAGAAGGCATCAGATAGGGACAGGTGCCATGACCAGAAGGCAGGAAGAGGGTGGAGAAGTGCTGGCAGGAGCAGCTTCTATGCCTGCAGCTTCTCTACGTCTGCTGTGGCATGCAGGACTGGGCAGAGTGTGCTCATCCCAGGGGAAGCTTCTCCTCTCGGCTTGTGTTCACACTGCACAAAGGCACAGAGCTTTACGTGCCTTGGATTTAAGAGCAGGTAGCATGGCCACTCTTGGCACCAGATGCCTGTAAATCAGCCTGGAGCTGGGCTCCCAGCCAGTCACCTCTCTCATGGGGCAGAGAATGTGCCCTCCACATGGATAGGGACACATGGATACCCAGCAGCCCAGCCCACTCTCATCTCATGCTTTGTACCCACCTATAGCCCTCCCCACCCCAAATTCCCCCATTTCCTGACCTTTATACACACTACCTTACACACTACCTTAGATTCTCTTCAATCCCTATTCTTTCATCTGGCTACCTCTTAGCTCCTCTTTCAAATCTCAACCTAGAAATCCTGCTTCTAGAAATTTCCAGGGATCCACCTCTAGGTCTGGATAAGGTCTCTTCTTTGAGGGGCCATTGCCCCCCTCTAGATCTCCAGAAATGCCTCTGTCATACATAAAGGATTCCAAGAGCTTCCACACATCCCCTATCTCCTACTAAACCATGTCTTTCATCTATATTCCCAGTACCTAGCACAACACCAGGCCCGAAAGAGTATGCCTAGTCAAACAAACAAGTGTTCTCCCTCATGAGAGCTACTGAAATGGTTTCAAAGCTTTTCTGCCAGGGTCTGAAAATGCCCTCTGCATGGAAAACCAAAGGATGATCACAAACACCTCTCTATTAACACCTGCCTACCTCTCATGGTTCTTGAGTAGGTGTTAACCTATTAACTATACAGGTGAGGAAAGCGAGGTCCAGGGAAGACATTTGAGTGCTTAAGAATGTACCTTGGAAGATGGTGAAGGACAGGAGTCCAGGGCTACTTGCCTTTAAGATCGGCCCTTCTGATAGCTCTGTTGCTCTTCCACCACATGCTCCAAGCCTCTAGTGTTGCTGGTTTGAGTGTGCCAGCCTTCAATCCTGCAACCTAAGCAGGGAATCACTACTCACAGTCCTCCAGTGACAGATGAGCCATGATATTGGTGACCCTGGGGACTGCCTGATCCTCCTTCTCTGTATGGAATGGAAAGCTCAAGTCTCCTAGCCCTTACAAATGCACCTATGCAAACCTCCACACATGGCTCTGGGATGCCCGTGTGTTCAGTACCCATCCATCAACAAAACAAAGTAGGTGGTCACAGAGCATTCATATTGGGAAAGCCAGAGATGCACATGGAAATATGAGCCAGAGTCCATGCATCTAAGCCCCAATGACACCATCGCCAGGGGAAGATGACTTCTAATTCCTCCTGCCCACTGATCTTATCTCACACTGGCACCCTTTGTTTACAAACAAACAAACAAACAAAATATAGGAAGCCTGCTGACAGGAGAGCCAAAGAAATACAGTTTCTCAGTCTCTGTGGTAGAGGAAAATGTATCAAAGGGTAGTGTTAAGTAAGTTTCAAACAAATGGCTGAGGTGCCTATTTAACATATCAAAGTAGAACTGGCCTCAATGTTCTCTGAGTGTCCCTCACTCCCTCAAGGTATGGCTGGCACACCCTGCCCTCTACCCCGAACTCTCCAGTCCAGGGATGGGGCTGCCCTTCCCCAAGAGGCTCTTCCCTATATAGTCCAGACATTTCGGTTACCAGCCCTTTTTGTACCATTGGCCTCCTGGGTGCTGCACCTTGTCTCCCTTTCTCCCCTTTCTCTCCCCACATGGCCCAGCTCAATCTGGTCATGACCACTCTCCCAGGTGTCCTTACCTCTGCCCTTTTATCTATAATAAACTTTTTGCCCTCCATCATACATAGAAACAGTCATGTCCTTTCCTTCTTTCCCTTCCTATCTTTCTCTTTTTCATTCAGATAGGTATGGAACTAGATGCCAACAGATATCAGAGCCATGCAAGAATAAGGTGGTTGCCCCAAAAGGTCCTTGTTAAAATAAAGAGTGTGGCCCTCTGCCATGTTTTATGCCTCTGCTGAACCTTTTCACAGCCCTCTCTCATTTGAGGAATCCATGCCTTCTGTCTCCCAACAGAAGCTACGGTCTTGCTTCGAAGCTCAGAATGAACACCGACTCCACAAAGCGTGAACTACCGGAATAGAAGCACCAGTCAATATCCATGTTTTGAAAAGGTGGCAAAACTGGCTGAGCTCTTGTTGAAGGAGGCCTTGATGCTGGGGTGGCGTGATGGCAAATCTTGGCTGTCATCTTGCCACGCCTAGGCAAGAGGAACCTCAGCTTAAGAATTGCCTCCATCAGACTGGCCTGTGAGCATGTCTGTAGAAGCCACCCCAGGCAGGCAGGGCTGGGCAGCAAAAAGCACATACGTTTTGAGTGACATCATTCATTCAGTTCTGTAGCAGGGCTGGTATTATTCCTGGGAGTACAGACTCCACCCTGACTCTCCAGTTTTCCCAGTGACTCTTAGTTACCAACAATCTTTTAAAGAAACAAAACTTAAGGATGTCATTATAGAAAAGCATACTAATTATGAATATCCAACTTAGTAAAGTATCATAAAGTGAATTACTACCCATACCAATAAAAGTGCCCCTAGATGGATCCCCATTGGCCCCAACAAAGCATTTGCCCCCTTTCTAAACATAATCACTACTAGCCTTACCTCTACCATCACAGCCTTGAATTTCACATCAACGGGCCCACACATGTGCTGGTTTGTGCAAATCTTCTTCCACTTTGTCTCAGATTTGTCGGTATTGCTTCCCATAACATCACACTGATCAAACTCCTAGATATACAAGATTCCATGGTATGGTAAATAAGAACTCAGCCACTCTGGTACTGTTAGACACTGGGTCATTTCTCATCTGGCTTTGTTAAAAGTAATGCTGTGGCCTGCATTTCTATACATCTTTTTTTTTTTTTTTTTTTTTTTTAAACACTGGAGTGTATGAAAAGCCGAATGGGGGGCCTCTCAGAATTTTTTAGGGACAAAGAGCTGTGTGTGTGTGTGTGTGTGTGTGTGTGTGTGTGTGTGTGTGTGT
>NW_026596079.1:18935798-18979006 GCF_907164565.1 Psammomys obesus | reverse complement strand
GGGAGGTTCGGCAACTCACTCAAGGCCATCAAGCTGGCCAAGAGCAGCACCACTTTATCCAAGCCTGCCATGCACATCAAGCCATGATGACTACACATAAAGCAGAGCCTGTGCTCATCAAGTGACTGGTTAGAGGGTTGCCTCTGAGCCGGGTATCCCCAACAACTCAGGGCCACACCTTTCTAAAATGACTTGTAAGGACTAAATGGACTCACGGTGAAGTTTCTCAGGATAGTTGAAGGAAGTAGCCACAGTATCTGATCTAATCTTACACTGACCTTCTGAGGTAAGAGCTGTCCTTCTCATTGTGAAGTGAGGCTAGATTGTCTCCTAACTCTGGTACCATAGGGTTAGAGAATGTATGACTAAGAAGAAAGGGCTCCCTCAGCTGCCCTCACTCCCTGCAGGCTTCAGCTCCTGTGCCCAGTAGGCATCCAGCCTGCACACTAGAGAGGAGCAACTTCGTACGCTGCCACAATCCTCCTCCCATCTGTGTTTCCCAGGTGTGTACATAAACATGAGAGAGAGAGAGAGAGAAAGAGAGCGAGAGAGAGAGCGCTTTGGACAATAGCTCCTCCCACTGCCACCCCCCCATCAAGAAAGCCATTGTCAAATGCACAGCTCAAACTATCAAAATGCTAGACTGCTTTTTTTTTTTTTTTCAAGCGCCCCTTCCTAATCACAAGAGGCCACTTAGTCTGAGTGGGACCCAGTAATGTTGATTAATGATTATGTATTTCTTCTGAGATGGGAAAGCTTGGGCCTCCACCTCCTGAGGTGCACATTAATCAAGGCCTGGCTATGGTGAAGTTGACCGCTAACCCACCCACAGCAGCCTCGGGGGCCCAGACAGAGGCCAGGGCTAGGTTTCCCAGGGTCTAACAGCCCCTGCAGCTGGCTCCTCCCTCAGTGCCCTCCCTGCCTTTCCTTACAGGGCTGTGGGCCCTTGTCTCCTCACTTTAGCTCTCCCTCCCTCTGATTGCAGCCCCGAGGGTTTGAATATTAACAAGAATCTACTCTCCTCAGGTATTTCATCTTAATGGTCTTTAAGAGCTTTTCTGTAACTCCCCTTCTCTGTGTAGCAGATACAAAAATTATCAGTGCTCGAGTGATCTCAGCTTTTCTCTTCACCACTATCTCTAAAGGAGATTTATGTTTGTCTTTTTAGGCCTCCATAGCCTCCAACATGGAGTCTGCATACCGGAATGACCCCAGATTAGAAGACAGGAAGAACAAAGAAAAGAGGGGGGTGGAGTGGCTTCTAAATTTTAGGTTGTGGGTACTCTTTTGGAGGGTAAGACGTCAAGGCTTCTAGCAGGGCCTCAGACGGCACAGTGAGAAAGCAGGATAGAGGGCATTAGGAAGCACAATAGGCACACTATCATCACTACACCAGGGCCAGCCTATTCAGTCAGCACCGTTTTCATTTCATATCGTATTTTCTAGATTGGTTTATGAGTGTCTGAATGTTTTGCCAGTACATAGGCACACACGCACGTATGCATGCGCACCACATGCCTAGTGCCTGCAAATGTCAGAAGAGGGTGGTGGATCCATTGGAATGAAAGTTACAAATGGTTGCAAACCACCACGTGGGTCCTGGGAATTAAACCAGGTTCTGCAGGCGCAATGAGCAAGTGTGGAGGTCAGAGGAGAGCTTGCACAGGTTGGTGCTCTGCCACCCTGGGATCTGGGGCTCAGGCTGTCAGATTTACACAAGCACTTCTACCCTCTGAGCTAGCTCACTGGCCTGGGAAACCTGTTGGTTTCCAACAGTTGCCACTATGACTGAGCGCGCTCATTCTTTAAACTCTAAAATCGCACTTCTAGGAACTAGATATAGCACAGACCAATGAGACACGGATCCATATGCCACCAGAAGGTGTATGAATAGACAGTTCTTTAGGCACTACGTATCAGATCATAAATCTATCCAGAAGCTGCTCACAATGGAATGGACAAAGCATGTTCTATTGATGCCACAGACTATGACATAGCTACAAAAATGAAAGCACCAGAAATGTGGACGACTCTCACAAACACGCTGTTAAATCAGTGAAGCCAGACAGGTCAGAACACATGGCATCATCCCCATAACACAGTATTCAAAACTGGGGCAAACGGCAGTCTGTGAGGTTACAAGCCAGGACAATCACTCACTTGGGGGTTACTGGTGAAATAAGGTTCGAGAGGGCTTCCTGGAGGGCAGGTGACATCTACTCTAATGGGGTTGCGAGTTACAGGGCATGACCAACTGCTCTGGCTGTCAGATTGCTAAGATCTAGCATCACCAGAGGCACACCCTTGTACTGGTCTCTGAGGCAGTTTCTGGATTACACCAACGGAGGTGTAATCTGTGTGTCCAAGTGTGGAGCCTAAAGGCTGTCTCCACCATCCTCTGCATGTAGCACTCCATCAACTGGCTAAGCAGCCCGGCCAGGTGCTCCCCTGGATCCATCTGTCTCTGCCCCTCTAGAGCGGGGGGTTATGGGCATGCACTGCCACACCTGGCTTTTACCGTGGATGGTGAGAATCTGAACCCGGATGCTTACACAGCAGGCCCCTTATTCACAGAGCCATCTCCTTCACTCAGGAGCACAGTGGCTCGTACCTGTAATCCTAGTGGACCCATCTGGACCACGGTTTAGATCGGCTCCACTGTCTTTTATACCGTAGAGCTGAGATTTTATTACAGCACAGATTTTATGTAAAAAAAAAAAAAATAGTATGAATAGAGATGTAAAAAAATACTGAGTAGAGTACCCTCTACTCTTAACAGTGATCTCTGACACAGAAGACCAACACTAGGATGCAGAAAGTCAGCTTCTAAATTAGTTTAAAAGTTCTTGAGGGAGCAAAGAGAAATATGCAGATGACCTTGGGCAATGGTGTCCAACCACTGGTATGCTGGGTGGAGCTCGAATGTGACTCAGTTGAAAAGAAAAAAAAAAAATCAGATGACCAATGTTCAGAGTCCAGGGACAGAAAGTTCCAGGGATCAAAGAAAGAAAAGGGAGGCTCCTTGCAGCAAATGGGCTTAAAAAAAAAAAAAAAGAAAGAAAAAAAAAAGTTCTCTGGGGTGTGTTAATTTTCTAGAATTGCTGTGACAATCAGAGTTGATGATATATAATAAGACAATTATTTTCTTGGTTCTGGAAGTCAGAAATTGGAGAGCAAGGTGTTGACAAAACCATCTTACCCTCCATAGTGATAAGAATACAGTTTCAGCTTCTAAAATGTATCCCTTAGTTTGTGATCACATCACTCCATCTCTCCTTAGATAGCTACATAGATAGATAGATAGATAGATAGATAGATAGATAGATAGATAGATAGATGATAGATAGATAGATAGATAGATAGATAGATAGATAGATAGGTGGGTGGATGGATAGACAGAGATAGACAGATGATAGGTATCACCTCCTTTGTGCTTCCCCCACCCCGTGTCTCCTAAGACACTTGCCATTGGATTCAGAATCACCCAGATAATATAAGATGACTTCATCTCAACAGCATTTAATTACATCTGCAAAGACCTACTTTTCCAAATAAGGTCATACTCTAGTTTATGGAAATTTAATTTATATGTGTACATATAATTCTGGCACCCCTCTTCAACTCACTATGAGGGGCATAGTAGAATCTCAAAGATACATTTGTAGGTAAAAACTTAATTTCTTTAACAGAATTCATGGGCTTCCCTCACGTGACCAGCATACCCCACCAGGTATGAAGCTTTGTTATATGGTTTTGAGATGGGTAGGTCTACAAAGCTTTTGCTTTGCTGGGTAAAGGTTTGAAACCAGAGCTAAATAAACCAGAACATCAGAGAGGCTGCACATGAAACAAGGACATAAAGAAAAGATGGGCCAGTCATAGCAAGGAATAATTCAGGTCATGAAACATTTGTATTCCTTCAATGTCTCTCTCAAAAAGCCTATACAGGGAAGGCTCTATTAGAGATGTGTTGGAGAGCCAGAGACACAATGCCTACCCTCAAAGGCAGGCAGTTACTCAGCCCCTGATGTCCTATCAACTCCCACCATTTCTGCCCCTCCCCTAAATAATCGGCAAACTGTACACTTACTGCTAATCTCTTGGTAGCCCAGTTTAAGGGCGGGAATACCATCTCATTTCCAGGCTAGGCTGAAACAAAGCCAGAGACTCCTCCCAGGAGACCACATGTGTGGCAAACATATCCAGTCGGGGCTTGTTGCCTACCCAGCTTGTTCCTTTTTCTGGCAAGAACACTCTGATGTGCTTTTAGACTATGACCTCTCCTATTGTGGTAGCTGTATAATGGGACTGTCAGTCAAATGTTTTCCCCTGAATTTAAAGCCAGGAGAAAAGTGTCTAATCTGGGCCAACAAGACTTGGGAGTTGAATCCTAAAGGGAACACAGAACAGAATCAATCATGAAATTAATGAAGACCAGCAAGAGATGAGCCTAACGCTTCCTGGATCCCCACTGCCCTGCCAATGTGAATTCTCAGCAGTTCTCTGACCATAAATTCTTCTATATCCCTCCAATAGTTTCTTTTCTGGCTTAACTTAGCCAGGGTTCTTCTTAAGCAGCCCACATGAAGGTTTAAGACTCAATCTACATGAAGTCTTGGAGACCATGAAGTCTCAATCTCCAGGAATGGGTCCAGGCACCTCCAGAAGAGAACCAGGCCCTGGCTGGGATGCATTACATCTTTAGAGCCTGGTGTACTCTACTTCATCAAGACAAGTACAGCCCAAAGCCAAAGGCTCTCTATCATGCCAGCAGTGACTGTCTTTAATCAACAAGGACACCCACTGTGTCCATGCCAGCCCTTGGGAAAAGGCCAGCACTGAGGAGCGATCAGATTCATCTGGGTCAGGTGAAGGCTTCCAGCAGGCCCTGCTATTCTGACAAAGTGATCCTTATGCCCTGTGCCTAAATTCAGTTCTGTACTCCCTGAGGTTTGTGTGCTCCCATGACATGGCAGGGGTGTCTTCGCCCTAGTACACTGACATTTGTATTGGCCCCAGGGAAATTTCTCAGAGGAGAGCAAATTAAATTTGCACCTTCAATTAATTTCCACATGTTCTTGCTTGCCTTCAGTCTATACCATCTCCTCTTACCCCAACCACCCCAAGTATGAGGCTCATTAACATACAACTACACACTGTAGGCGGCTGCTTTGTTGCTTTTAAAAATAAACATTGAGTGCATTCTTCCCATTATGTCCAATCTCTTTTATATCCTGTATCAGAAGACAATGACTTTTTACATGAACAACAAAATCTTCTAAGGTTCTTGAGAGACCAGATCTTTAGAGCTCTCCCAAAACAGGTCAAAATCCTACTCAATTCAAAACACACATCATAACAAGGCTGGAGATACAGGTCAGTGGTTTAAAGCGCTTTCCTAACAAGCATAAAACCCTGAGTTTTATCCCTAGTACTGTATAAACCAGGCACGGTTGGCACATGCCTATAATCCAAGCATTTAGGAAATGGAGAAGGATGACAAGTTCAAGGCTATCCTCAGCTTCATAGTAAGACTAATATGGGCTACATGAGAACTCATCTCAAAACCAACCAATTAACAAAACAAAGCAAGCAAAATCCCACAAACCACCTGCATTTTATTTGGTGGGCCTTTGCTGTTCTTTGTAGTCTTGAACGTGGGATGACAATTACCAACCCATGAAAAAGATAAGCAAATGACAAAATGAGTGCCACAAAGCACAGACCAGGGTACAATGGAATACATGGGTGGTACTTAGTTTTCCTTGCAGGCAGCTAGCGCTCCTTGAGGAAATACAGCTTAAGCTGGTCTTTGCAGGATGGTGCAGAATCAGAAGCGCCCCTCCCTCGCTTGGGCCTGCAGAGCCACCCCCTTCCAGGCAAGAGTTCATGATGTCTTCTTCCACAGAGAAAGATGTCCACAAACGATGGCTGGTCATTCAGCACCTCATTATGTCCCAGCGATTCTGTACTGGGTCTCTCTCAACCCAACTGTTGTGGCCCCAAACCCTTCACCCAGTTCCCAGTGCCTTGGGTCAGATCAAGCCCTGTCATAAACTGCATCATAGTCACCAACACAACATTTGGCCAGTTTGTCTTTTGCATCTTTCCCTAACCTTTCCTCCTATCTCCCTCTGCTGAATTTGGTTTTTCAATAGTTCACCATTGCCTAAAGACTGCAGTTCAAACTGTGCAACAAAAGACATTAGGTCCCCATCTTCCTTCTCAGCCTTTCCCCAGCCATACATGTTTTCTACATGTCTCGTTCTAAAGTTCTAGTTCTAAAGTCTAGTTCTAAAGTGGACTGTGTACTGTACTTGTTAGTATGGGCATGTGCACTTAAGCATGCAGTTGTGTCCATGTGTGTAGAGGCCAAACGTTGGCCTCTTTGATTCCTTGATTATACTCCACCAAGTGTTTCAACATGAAACATATCAATTAGGCCACATTGGCTGGTCAATGAGCTTCAAATCTCTGTATCCCAACACCAGGATTACAGGCAAATGATGCTACACAAGTTAAACTGCAAATGATGCAGTTTAACTTCGGAATTATCTTACCTTTGTTGTTACTCTTGCTAGTGCCTCTACCCAGAACAAATGACTTCTACCTTGGCCTACAACTGCCTTCTTCAACACAAAGATCCTCTTTCCTAAAATTTCCATTCTGGCAGCTTGCTCAACTGTAACTGTGTCTGTTAAATAACAAATATGGGATTATCTACAGTGGCCAAGTGGATTGCCTCAGTACAAAGCATACATCCTGAAGGCAGGCCATGTCCTGCAGGCATCTGCTTTGGTACTTAATGTTAGGTTCTTGTTTTTGGCACTTAGCTGCATAACTTAAATCTTTGACTCTTTCCTTACGCAGAAAAATACTTCAAAAATTGATTTATAGAATGAAGTGTACAGGAAAAAGCCATATGGAAACCTACTACTTTGTTAGCCAAGTGAAAACTATGAGAGTTCGGAGGGTGATAATCCTGCATGGCTAAATAATGCTTAAACAGCTAAGAGTTATCAAAGTAAAGCCCTAGTGCCAAGTATGGCGTACCTCCTTATGACCTGTTGATCAGGGAGGCTCCAGAAGTCTCCAATACAATATAAGTTCTTACAGTTCTTCTTGGCTGCCACCCAGGACTAGTTGATAAGACCCTATGGCTGAATACACCACATACATCACGTATACGATACAGAGAACTCAACCTGGATCTGAGCTGAAGGTTTCCTCCTTGCCAGCTAGCTTTCAGAGTACCAGGAGATGCAATGTAAACTGATGAGAGGGTGGCCTTACCCAGTTAAACAAATCTACCAACTCTAGCACCAGGCTGCCAAGTAAGATGTGCCCGTTAGTGTCGTTATGGTATAGCTGTTATACGGCAACTAAAACACTCTGACTGGTCTTGAGGTCCACTCCTCATGAAGGAATACATGCCTAGCACTGTCAACAGTTAAAAACTCAAGGCTGAAGTCTGGTACAACAGGGAAAACTCACCACTGTTGTTTAGCTAAAATGACACAGTATCAAGCTGCTCTCTAAAAAAACTTTATAATGAAATGTAGCAAACAAAAAGTTACTCAAGATACTAAGTTACAGTCCAGGGTGGAGCTCTCAACAGGACATCCGTATCACTCCTTCTAAAGTTCCAGGACCAACACAGGAAGAACGTAGGAACTGCAAGATAGGGAGACCTATGAAACTGATTGTGTGGGTCTGACCCAGCGTTGCAATCATGATCTCACAGCAGCAGCTGCTGCCAGTAATGGGCCTGCACTAGCCTGGGCACAGATCAAGAAGGGACCCATGTGACCCTACTTTCCCCACTGAACTATGAACTACTGATGCATTCTAGGGGAGAACAGACATTCTCTTAAAATGTGTGCCCACTGACGAGTGCACCACGCTCTAGTGAACCACAGCAAACCTATAAACACACAAGCAGCCCTGGTTATACTCTGGGTCACAAAACCAAACTCCATGAATGTGTGAAAGCCTTGTAGGCTGGTATTAGGTGTGAGAGGGAGATAAGAGTAGATGGGGTGACAGTAATCAGAATGTAATATACAAACACATATATATATAAAATTATCAAAAGAACACATTTAATTAAAGAAAAAGAAGTTGGTTTAAACACTGGCTCCCAAAGCCAACTGAATATCAGAATTGCCAGGAACTTTAAAAACATGTAGAAAAAACATGACACAAGATAATTACTTTTCCCCCAAATCCCAAATGGTTCTCATGTCAGAAAGGAAGCCACAGAGTACTAAAATATTCATAATGAAATACAACTGAATACAGACATGAACTTGTCAGGACAGATAGGAGAGAACATAACAACTGATTTGGGAGAAGGGAAACACCTTGGCGAGTGCACACACCAAAGGAGTCACAGGACACGGTGTCTCCCCAGTCCCAATCCAGAGTCACTCTGGAAAGCAAACAAGTAAACCGATAGCAAGCACGCTTGCCCAGGCCAGGCTTTGAAAACACCACCTGTGAAAAGCCCAGAAAGGCGTGTACCACTTCCTAAGGGTTGACAAGTTTCCTTATCCAGTACTGTTACCACTGAAAAATGTAGGACCTCACACAGTTGGCAATGAAGATGCTGGCAACTGCGACCCTGCCTGTTATTACTGCTACTCAAAGGTAGCTCAGACTGTCATGTTACTGACAGTGTCCTGTCTCTCCAAATAAACAGGGCCGCTCCTTCTTGTTCTGTTATTTCTCTACTAGAGGGAGTGCCCAGCCAGGAGTGCGCCCAGGCCCTGGTGCTGACCTATCTTGGGATAAGTGCATCACAGGACCAGGTAGCCATACTCAACCTGCTCTCCTCGAAGATGAAAGCACAGCAGGTGCATTCTAGTCTGGGGTTCTTGGGTAAGGAAGAGTTTATCTAATTTTACAGTTCGGAAACTCATATTCATAGGTGAAAGCTACAGAGATGCCATAAAGCACTGCGCCAGCTGTGACTCCTAACCTAAAATGTGGAAGCACCCTGCTTCATTAAATAAAAACACAAGCCAACGGTGGTGGTATATGACTAAACTTGGGAGGCTGAGGCAGGAAGACTCCAAGTTTGCAGACAGTCTGGGCTATGCACCAAAACCCAATATACACACAAACACACACACATACTCAATCTCTCATTCACAGACAGGCACCCACATAGCCCCCCCCCACATACTCACATACACTTCTCTCCCTCTCTCTCTCTCTCTCTCTCACACACACACACACACACAAAAGAAAACTCAGTACTATTTCTTCCAGGAATTCAGACATTCTCTAATATATGAACAACAATCATATACAAAAAGGCTTGCTGTGTCCTGCTAATCAAAATCTACTGGAGATCACATAAAACTGATCCAGTGAAGACAGTAACATAAATGACATCATATAACACAGCACAGCAGAGGTACGGAAACTTAACACAGACAGCCTTCAAGTTGCACATTTTAATTTACAATATTCACCAGTAAAAAGGATTAGTTACAAAAAGGAAAGCTGTCTGTACAAAATAAGGTTTTTTTTCACATTCATAATGAGAACCCACTGTGATGTCTTACCTTGTGAAGTCAATACTCAAACAGCTCACTTTGGTAAAACTATCCCGGAAGGACCAGGCAAGATAATAAAGTTATCAGCGTCCTAACCACGTTCAGGAGAAAGAGTTTAATAACATTTGCTTGCACAGAAAAGTTCTTCATACCCGCAGACCCTTAGGAAAGCCAGCGCTCTCAGGAGCCAGCCTGGTCACAGCATGAAAGAATCTCTTGCTCTCTCACTGGAGTCCTTTCCAGCCTCCACCTTGCCCAGGAGTGCACCTGTAATGCCACAGGGAGGGTGGCGTCTGGAATCTTACAAACACATCTTATCACAGCCTCAGGTCAGCAGGAGAACCAGACGGTTTAGGCTCGGCCTCTCTCAACCCAATAGTTTATCATATAAATTAAATATGGAGAGGGACACAAACTTATGAAAAAGAAGGAGCTCTTTATCAAACTCCCACTTCCTAATATAGCATACATCACAGTTTTAATGAGCAGAAAACGACAAGTCATACTGTTAGGGCACATTTCCTGAAAGCAAAAGTCAAGGTATCAGAAAATCATTCAGAGCATAGCGGCCACACCACACTGCTCCCAGCAGTCTGGTTTCAGATAAAAACAGAAAGTAACTATATAAAGCACTGTAGCCTTCAGAAAACTTTATTTAGTGATAAGCCGAGCTTTGCTGGCAAAAGCCCACCTATAAAAACGAAGTAGGGCTGATCCACAAAGTGTATACATGCAGGACCCAAGAAAATAAAGACCTTCACACATGAATGATTCTAAAGCTATCGGAACCTCTAATTATGAGTGACTTATTCAGATGTGCCTGTATTACCTTAAAAACTGATCGACACATATCTGAAGGGCTGTACTTCCCTCACCATAAACAGAAAAGTTAATGACCAAAAAAGTTAAGAGACAAAAACAACAACAACAACAACAACAAACGGAAGAAAACTTTAGAGTCCAACACTCTCGCCTCCACTTACTCAATGACCACACATCCACAATGAAGGTAAAATGAATGAATGCCCCGAAGCTTGCCGCCAGGGACATCTGTCTGGCCAATGTGATTTGGAACCTAACACAACACAGCCTGGCACAACTGCTTTGGCTACACAAAGCCAGTTCACCCCACAGAAGAAACACAAAGGGATCATATTTAAACCCATCCTCTGAGTTAGAAGCAAGTCCACTATGCTTTTGATCACTTGGCTTAAGGGGAGAAAAGTGCCTAGCAACAACTCCTAAAACTCAGTTCCCAATCTGGGCCCTCACTGACTGGTTCTTTTTGTATAAAGTATCTGTGAAGGCGGCAAATGGCGGCACTGCTGACAGGCTGGTGCAGGCCCCATGGCTAAGAAAGCTCCCCCTCCGCTGTGCCAGTCTTCTCCCCACTGTTACCATCCTGCTGCTGACAGCGAGAATGACATGCGACAAGCTCTGTGACCAAGCTTTGGCAAAAGTCAATAAATAAGAGTTTGTCAAAGGCAAAACCAATTTTTCGGACAACTCTAGGCACATCTCTGGGGATGTGGGTGTGAGCAAGGAAAGGACCCTCTGGCATGACTTGGTTAATCAATCCCACTTGCCCAGCCCATTATTCAGATGGAAGGGGAGGAAGAGAAGACACCAGAAAATGAGTCAGTTTTGAAATCTGCACAGCTGATATTTGTTCTTCATAGCGGTAAGGACTTGAATGAGAATCATGAAACTTGAGAACACTTGTATTTTCCTTCAGGATTTAAAAATGTGTCTTGTACTGAAAGACTACATTCAGTGTGGGTTAGGTCCAAGAGCGGCAGCAAGAACTCGGCCATTAAGCGTGCCCAGCACTGGGAGGAAACTGTCATCTGCTTAGCATGGCTGGTGGGCAGGCCAGGGGCTGCTCCTCACTGGTCTCCGAGCCGGAAGCCCTGACCCCAGTTGTGTCTCCCGCCTCCGCCATTCTGATCAGCAGCTCGCCTCATGCTAGCAGGGGGCACACCAAACCCTGACATCCCTCCTCTCCTACTGGGTAGCCAGCGATACCTGGAATAGAGACAAGAAAAAAGACAAAGATGAGAACAAAGTCACGTGTACACCAGTTCCAGTCATTTAAAACATCTCCCTCTCCTGGGTGTTCCAGGCATTTGTCTCACGGAAAGAGACCAGAGACAGTCTTATTTAGCTCCTTTTCAGCACTTAGTGCAATGCCCCGACCACAGATGGCATTTGTTTTTCATGTTTCTTAATTTTATCAAGCTTTCAGTTAAATTCACGCTCTCCACATTTCCCCCCAACGGATTATAAAAGTAATTCATGCACAGCAATATGGAAACAAAAAGATTACAGCCACAGCCCAACAATCAGCAAGAACCACCGATGGCTCTTGGTATATCAGCATACAGGTCAGACAGGATCAAAGAATTCAAAATAACCCACAAGCAGCATTTCTGAGCCCATAGAGCTCAGCTCTGGGCTGAGACGTTTGGGCCACAAGGCTTTCTGCTTTGAAACTATGGGTGTATTTCTAGTTTACTCATCACCTGCTTTCTAACTGCATTCTTCCCATCTCAGACAGTCCAGCAGCAATGCCCGAAAAGGTCATATGATCTCTCACCTTACAAATTAATAAACCAGGTGTCAAAGGATGGCTAACAAAACTTCAACCCATGTCTTTGTTCTCAGTAACATTTTTGCAAGTGAAGATAAATGTTACTCTTCTTTACTGTCTGCATTATTAGTAAACTGACAATGTATTTGAAACTATTTTATTTATAGGGTATTGAAGCTTAAACTTTTGCTGGAAGGCAGGGATGTAAACTGATACCCTGGTTTTAAACCCTTTGCATCAGAGTAAGTCATGACAAGTGACTTCTTGAGTCATCAGCCAACAGTACAACCTAAAACTAAGCAGCTTACTATTCAAGGGGCACCCGCGCTACACCATGTTAAGAAATTCACTGGATTGTCACAGTGATTAGGTAACAATATTACAAACACACATGCACACATACACATTTTTCTTTTCCTTTTTGATTGCTCTGATGGCAAAACCCAAAACCTCAGCAATGCTAGGCAAGCACTCTACCACTGAGCTATGCTCACTGCCCCTTTCTGTACATATTCTTGCAACAAGGTCCCGCTAAGTTGCCGAGGCTGGCCATGAACTGTAGAATCTCAGGCTTCATCCAAGTATCTAAGATTAGAGACATGTGCTATCGTTCCCAACTATGAAGTTTATTAAATCAACAAGAAAATGGAGGCAAAGCTGAGTGAAGTTCTTCAGTAATAACAGTCAGTAATCAAGCCCAGGCCCACTGCCTCAAAGCTAGTATCTATATGCCCTGGAGCCTCTGCTACAACTGTTGGTACTACTGTTGTAACAACAGTTAGTAGCTGGCATCAATTTGTAACATTTTTAATACATTCATCCTCCTTCCCAAAAAAGAGAATGACTCCTTTATAAACAGAAAATTAACTGTTGAAAAACTTTACAGAAGAAAAGATATAGCTGCTTTTTAAATAGAATACAGAAATATGGATTATTTTAGAAATCTGTAAGTTAACTCCTCTCTTAAATAAATACTTGTCCAGACATGATGACACACGCCTATAATCCCAGCACTTGGGAGGCTGAGGCAAGATGACAAACCACTACCCCTCAGGAGCCACATAGCAAAACTCTCTAAGAAACTAAAAAATAAAATAAAATACAGTTTTATCATTAAATTGAAGTGTCATTTCCAGGCGCCAAACTGTCAACATCTATGACATCTCATACAATAATATTCCTTTAAAGTACATACTAAAATCCAGCACTTGAAAACGGCACTAGGGCTGTCTCAATCTACTGCATACTGAAGACAATATAGAAGCCAGCTCTCTTGCTTAAGCTGAGAGTGAAATGAAATGCCAGTAATTAGAATAAAAAGACACCCAATTATACATAATCAACAAAAATTTATGGTAATTCCAAAGCAGTTACTGCTTTTGCAAGGAGCTACATTTTGCCATCTGATCTTTATGCAAAATTTAACAGAAGGGCATCCACCAACAGCGAAAGCTGAAGTGGAAGGCAGGCGCCAGTGAACTGCCGATTTTGCCATTAGAATTTTCCACACTTTTGTCCACAATTCAAAAATATCTGTAAGCTGTTAAATCAGAAAATAGCCATTTAAGGTAACATTAACTGTTGGCTAGTCCCCAGAGCACAGGCTTTTTTAAGCTGATGCATCTGCCAACCTACTTGATAAACGTAGACCACAAACCCAAACCTGCTGCTATTGTGTCCTTTGGTAATTAGAAAACAGATTGGTCATTTGTTTTTTGAGCCTGAAGGCAACCCCAGGCACAAAAGAGAAACAAATTTCTTTTTATTCTCTTTTAAAAACAAACAAACAAGCATTGGATCTCTCTGATTCTAGTTCATAATCAAATGTCTTCCACAAACATACCCTACCTAACCTGCCCAGAATTAAAGGGGGCGGGGAGAGCCACTAAAGTGTTCCTGCCCTCACCTAGTCCTTGGAAACAAAGCAACTGCAAACATTGAAATAATATCTTGATTCAAAGGCGGGTGATTTTTAAACTCTTAGATGCAAGTGACTATTTCAGTAGATTAGGTGTGACTGTTGTCAAAAAGGCTGTGAGACCCAGACGGTGATTTAACTGGTCCCTCTTTAACAGCCTTTTGCTGCACTGACAGAATGGTTATGCTACTTACAGACTGAGTGTCTGAGCATCTCTTCTCAGCCACCAGCCCTCCCCAAGACATTGGGCACATGACTTGTATTAACCCAGAACTCCCAGTACTATGCCATTAATCCACAACCTGCCACTATGAGCCTTGCTTTATCCAGTCCTGTGAGATAGGGTCAGCCTTTCAACTCAGACTTAGCAACCAAAGGCTGGAAGTTTTAATAAGTAAATCCACCGGTATCAAAAGCAATATACAAAGGTACTGATATCTGGTCCCCTTGGCCTCTTCTACTTAATGAACTCTAAAAGAATAAAACAAGCAGGCACCCATTTATAGGGAGTTGTGACTACTACACAAATCTCACATCTCTCATTTTAACTTTACTCAATCTACAAAATTCTAGTCTATAATATTTAATACATGAAAGTTTAAACCAGGCAGGGGTAGCACTCCTATGGTTAGAGCACTTGGGAGACTGAGGCAGAAGGATGCAGAATTTGAGGGTAGCCTGAGCTATACCAGCAGGGATCCCACCCCTATTAAAAACACCACATTTTTGCAATTGCAAATAATGAACTAATTTACTTAGCCAACATTATGGGTGAATCCAGTGTTTTAAGGAACAATGTCCTGTCATCCTTTATGCCGCCTGTCCCCCAATGCGGCGCTCTGAGGTAGCATCATGTCCACAGTCTGCTCAGGATACATGATGTCTTCTTGTGATGGCTTAATCTAGTCAGTGACCTTTAACTAGAAGATGTCATGAAAGAGACTGAACTATATGGCGCCAATCCCTGGCTTCCTGACTGTGACCACAGTCAGAACTTAATTGGCTCCCATTTCTCCCTGAGAAAAGGCAGGAAAGCGGCTCCTCACGAAATTTCTATCAGGAAACTTGAAACCACAGAACAGCACACTGTTCAGTAAGAAAGGAGAAAAACTTACAAAAACTGAGGTGTGGACAGGAAATTCCTTCCTCCCAAGTCCATTGGGTATCTGAACATCAGGAAGAAATAAAGATGTCCAACAAGGTTTCCAATGAGCTCATTGATCACCCTGCAAAGAGAGTCAAGTCAGTGCAAAGACATCCAGGCAACAAAGTGAGCTGCAGCAAGCTGTAACCAAGAGCATGGGAAAGAGAGCTGCCTTCACTGTAGTCTAATACAGTCCTGGGGAGGCAGCGACAGCTCTACAATGGGCCCTTTTACGGTGTGAGTGACAAATGTATTCTGAGTGAGAGGGAACTCAGGCCTGAAGAAATAAGGAGGACTCAGCTCTTCAAGGCTGGAAGTACCTCTGATGTCTTTTCCAAGCCCCCAACCCACCCTCAAAACATGAATTTTGTTCCAGCATCTCTCAGAAGATAAGGAATATGCAAATCAAGTTAGGTCCTGAGCTCTTGCCTTCACACACATTTGTAAACCAGACAAATATGCAAACTACCCGGAGAAGAGCACAGGCAGGGAGAAAGATGGACAACAAATGACTGCTCTTCCATTTCTGGAGCTGTGATTCTAACCTCTCTTGCCTCCCTGACACTGACATGAGACACACAGAGATCACTTAGGAAAGCTGGGCTTTGCCCTGCATCCTAAAATAAGCACTGACTCTTTCAGGTTTCTCAAGGCTCACACAGTCACCTCACGTTCCATGGTGCTAGTACACATCCTTCATCTCTACTCATAATGTGATTCTTGCCTGAGCAGATGAGCACTTGTAACTTCCCCACACTCTGCCCTGGTGGGTGGCGGAGAGATTTACCAATCTCAAAAGGTGCTACACTCTACAGAGTCCTTTTGTTCAGTCTACTCATTCACTTCTCTCTGTAAATACACAGGAAGAGTAAGGACCTTACAGGTCAACTACATCAGCTATATGAAGGAATAGCACTCTTGAAAATATTTGGTAATGTAAGAAACCAGAGCGCTCAAAGTATCTCTAGCTTGTGTTTTGTTTCTGTGTGGGTTTTTTTGTTTTGTTTTGTTTTTTAAGAAGAAAGTTCTCATTCTTTCTTTTGTTTTATTTTGGTGTTATCGAGACAGGGTCCAGCTATGTAGTCCTGCCTGTCCTGGAAATCACACTGTAGACCAGGCTACCCACATGCCTCTGCTTCCCAAGAGCTGGGATTAAAGGCATGTGCCACCATGCCAGACAGAGGAAAGTTCCTCTCATTCTTAAAGACTTTAAAAAATTACTTGAAATTGTATGTCCATGCCTATGTGTGTGTACAACATGGGTACAAGTCCCCTAGGGGGCTAGAGCTATCAGACACCCCTGAAGCTTAAGTTACCAGCACCTGTGTGCTGCCCAACTTGGGTGCTGGGAACCAAACTTAAGTCCTCTGCAAGAGCAATCCATGCTTTAAACACTATGCTATCTCTCCAGCCCAGGGCAGCTCCTTCTATATGGCCTCTCTCGCAACTTAGACTGGAACATGAGAGGTTTTCCTACATCTCAGTACTAACTACAGACCAAGAGAGTAGAAATCTGACCCAGCCTGACACAAGTTCTATCCATCAAACTATGTATAAGACAAGAGTACGTCTTATCTGAGACTCCATTTCTAGAACAGCAAGGCATTAATAAAGCGTGCTGGAAGTGTCTTAGAAACAAATAACACAGTAATGTTATAGATAAGGTCCTAAGAGGAATCAAGGCAAATGAGTTCCCTATTTGCTCAGTATGGATACTGAATCCAGAGAAGCATATGTACTCAAAGGTCTAGAAACACAATGTACCTAGTGACAAGCTAACAAAATGATAGCCATCCAGTGTCAAAGGTGCTACAATGCAACCAATTATATTCCAAATATCTTTATAAGGTTCTAGCATATCAATCCTCAGTCTTTAAAGTCTTTAAGAAACTACAAAGGGAAGATAAAGATGAATTAAGTTTCCCAAGAATTAGTTTCCAAATAAATAAATCTAGCATTACTTACGAGCCTCCAATAATATAGTTGAATCCGAGAATAACCCAAGGTAAGTAACAGGCCTAGGAGAGAGGACACAAATATGAACAGCCACTTTGAAGACATGTGGCTTGTATACTTGTAACTGCAAGAAAGGAGATCTTTCAAATGCTGCGTTCATATTAACAAAGACACAACAAAGTATCTTATGGGTGACAGTAAAAACACTCCAAACAGAATCACTCTAAGATTCCAACCAACTGTTAAAAATAATTGACTTGTATTTTTATGTAACATGGTACGTGGATGTCTTGAACTAAGTCTCCCAACAAGACATTTGCTTTCCAGATCTGAAACCCTGGAACAAACTTAGGCTGAGTGATCTTCAAGGGAAAGTCAGAAACTAGTAAAAAAGAAGCTTATACATAGTAGCTATAAGTCTAACTAAGGTAAGTACTGCAAAAGCTCACAGCCTAGACAAGTCTTACTCCAGGCAGGAAACTCAAGCAATGTTCAGATCTGTAATGAGTAGGACATTACAGTTAGAAAATAGTAAGCTCAGGGCAGCATTTGAGGGTGCCAGTTTGGATAAAATATGTAGCACCTAATATAGAGTACAGGGGTGACAAAAAGATTAGAATATGTGCTCATTCTCTCTCTCTCTCTCTCTCTCTCTCTCTCTCTCTCTCTCTCTCTCACTCACACACACAATCACTGAGGAACATATCCCTGAAGAGCCTGAGGTTCAGAAGGAATTGGAAGTAATCACAGTAAGGGACACTGGAATGGCTAGTAGCAGAACTGAGGAGGGGGAGAAAGGCACCTGCCTATACTGTACAATTCTGCAGTGACCTCTTCTGGAAGTGTCAGAAGGTACACATTTGAGATTAGGAGACACTACCACAAAGACAAAAACTGAGTTTTGTTCCACTGAAGCAAAGTACCTTAAATCGTGTTCCAAACCAAAATGATACAATCAGGTCTCTGTTCAGCTGGGCCCAGACGTAAAGTACCGACATGATCAGAGGAATCATCAGCAGCTGCAAATGAGGTCAAGATGATGAGCCTCGGCTCCAGGAGCAGTTAACAAGGCTTTAGTGTGAACTGTATACACTGCCCACCCGCCAAAAGTCTGCAAAGGAGACTCTAATGATCAGAATTACAAACTAACCACATTACTTATCATACAATGAATGCCATAAAAATCTATAATCAATACAATTATGTTTTTACACGATGTCAGAAACATCAGTTCAAGCTCTTATTTAGGAAAAAAAAGGGGGGGGGCTTAACCATATAATCTGTTTTCAAAGAATACAGAACCTTCCATATGCCCCAGAAATACTGCAAAACCATCATTTTGGGTATTCAAGCATAAGCCAGAAATGAACAAGGAAGACAATGGTTTAGATAAGGCCTACAAGAGCCTCAAAGGCTTAGCTAACAGTATATTCAAAAGAATCGTAGGTATCATTCTATATGTTCAATGTAACCCCAACTTCTGAAATGTACAAAAGAGCAAATAGTTGAAAGACTTGCCTGCATATCCATGACTAAGCCAGTAATCTTGATTTGTCAAGTTAAAGATGATACGTAGAAAGTGTTCTATAGATACCAAGATTGATCTGATTATTGTCCTCCAGTGGAATTTCCTTACACTGCTCCAGAGAACACTTTTCTATCAATCAGATTACTTAAGACACAGGAGCTCACAAAAATTCTGATAACTCTGCATGAGTCTCCCATTAGTCTGTACAGTAGAGCGGGAGACACAGAAATGAACAAGTGCAGCATGACTTGGTCAGCTGGTTATCTTCTGGTTATCTACTGTTTTAACATTTGGCATTCAAGTACAGGATAGAAAAAGCTGTACCTCTGAAACAAATGATGATCCTGCTCGGACTCAGGGATAACACAAAACCTTTTTTTTCAATTCCATTCTTTTAAAGGAGAGGGTGTATCCCACCCTCTGGCTCTTGGCCAACTTTAAATAGCTGTCAGGTCCAACTGTTTGCTTATCAACTGTGCCTCACAGAGAGACAGACTAAGATCCAACTGGGGTACCTTATGGACTAGATTATTATTCAGGATCAAAAGATGGACAACAATAAAGTCAGTAAATAATGCCAGTTGTAAATTATTTTTCTGATAAGAACCACAGATTTCAAAAGCTGTCTGTGGTGTGGAGTCTCTGTGCTTCAGTCGACAAACTGTCGTCCCAAAGAACACAGAGAACTAGACTCAAAGAGCGAACAATAAAACTAAATTGAATATGGAAAATTTTCAGAAGCAATATCAAGAGGACGCATCCTCAAAATCTAGGATTTACCCTAGCTTTAAAAAAGTATCTCCGTTACTTTGATTATTAACTATGTTTTTTAATGCGGTATAAAAACTGATTTAAATATATTTATAGAATACTATTTCCCAAAACCTTAAAAAAGGGCACAGGGATCTCATTTCTGGCCCAAAATAGCACTCAAGGATACAACGATGCAAATCCAGTTAAAGAGAAGCATAAATAAATAGTCTGCCGGCCTCCCATCAAAAGCTCCTAGAAACAAACATAGGACAAACATCAGGGTCAGAACTGGGGAAGAAAGTAGCATCTACAGGGAAAAATACTTCAAAACAATCATATTGAAAACGTTTAACATCACTTTTTAAAAGAAAAGTGAACTTTTACTAAAGTGTATCTCATGGCAATAAAAGGGCTAAAATAGACCCAAAGGGAGGACAGTCAATTTCAGAAATACACAGCTTTATTCCAGACACCAGAGAGGCCCTTTCAACTCCCTCACGAGCTAGGACCATGGCTTTTCCTTCATGGTCCTAGCATAATCTAATGCATATGGTTCTGATAGTTGGTTAACTCCTGTCTCTCCCTTCTAGATTAACGCTTGTGAGGAGCCTTGTCCATTTTAGCTACCACTGTCATTCCTGCAGCCTAACTACTGGGAGCCCATTACTTTATCAGGGGTGTTAGCTGCTGCTGTTGTCAGTATTACACTGGACAGATGCAGAACCACTTGTCCAGCCCTGGGATGAGATACTGAGCAGATTCAGCCTCTACTCCAGGGCTTGGCCTAGATTCTAGAATAAGAAAATGTGAAGAGAGATAGACAAAGGAGTGGCCAGGCCTCTCCATAGGGTGTCTGTGAGGTACAAGGGACAGACCTCTGACCCATTACATAAAAGTGAAAAAAAATAAAGCCACATGTCCAAGTCATGTGCTTGTCTGAAGCAGAGTAGAGGTAATGACTAGTTTAGTGTCCTGTCACTCCACCATTGATAAGAGTGTTTTATTCCTAGAGGCCAGTGACAGGGTAGGCTCCTGGGAGGACATGAGTGTGACTCTAGCTGAGACTCCTAATAGGGGTGGGGAGGACACATGAAGACTGAAGTGAGCACCTCTTAGCCAGGCAGGACTAATAGAAGGAAGGGAACAACAACCCACCGACAAAACCTGTGGTCCAAACATTACCCTGCCTACAAGAAGTGCAGGGATAACAAGGGAACAAAGACTGAGGGAAAGTCCAACCAATAACTGGCCAAACCTGAATCCCACCCTACAGTAGAGAGCCAGCCCCTGACACTGCTAATGATGCTCTGCTATGCTTGCAGACAGGAGCCTAACTTGACTGTCGTCTGGGAGACTCCAGCCAGCAGCAGATTGGGAAAGATGCTGGGACTTGCAGCCAAGCATGGGACGGAACTCCGGAGGAAGTATTGAGGGAAAGATGGAAGGACCTACAGGGGACAGGAACCTCACAAGAAGACCAACTGAGACAACTAACCCAGTGCCACGGGGGCTTACAGAGACTGAAAACATCAACTAAGGAGCACGCATGATCTGGACCTAGGCCCCCTGCACATTTGTGGCCGGTGGGAGGCTGGGTCTTCATATAGGGTGCCTGGCGAATGGAGGAGGATGGGGGTGCTGTTTCTAACATGGACTCATTGCCTGCTTTTGGATCACTTCCCCCTGGCAGGGCTGCCTTGCCTAGCCTCAGGGGATGAATATATGCTCAGTCCTGATGTGACTTGATGTGCTGCGGAAGGTTGATATGGGGGAAAGCTCCCCTTTTCTGGGGGAAAGAGAGAGGGGAACGGGAAAGCGGTAGAGACAGGAGACTGGGAAAAGAGGAGGAAGGGGCATCCTTGGGATGTAAAGTAAATTTAAAAAGAAAAGAATAAGCAAACAAACAAATAGAAGAGTGTTTTATTCCTAAAGATAAAAACCAAAAAACAGTCCAGCTCACTGGTCTAAAGACAACTTGTAACACCTCAGTCAGGAGATCGTAAGAGAAGCAGAAGATACAAAAATGAATAAGAAGCCATTCTAGCTCAAAAGCTATATCTCTCCTCCACACTCTATAACATTACAAGTCATAGACAAGTAGTCAATTCCTTAGAGCCCCTGAAACAAGTATCAGAAACTTCTGACAGAAGGATAGATGTGACGAAGAAAGGCATAAAGACATGCTTTATAGTGTGCACATGTAATCCCAGGACTCAGGAAGCTGAGGATCTCAAAGTCAAGGCCAGCCTAAGCAGCCTAGGCTACATAAAGCCAGGCCCTATTTCTCAAGACAGAAGGTGTAAAAGGATGGAAAGAGAAAGGAGAAATTTCCAGCATGCATCTCCTACTCTCCTTTGTTTCTCTCTCTTACCTCCCTCAAGGGCCCACTTTAGCCACTGTGTTAAGGATGCTTATGTTCAAAGCTCACTGTAATGAACTATAGCTGAGATTCCAACAAACTTCTGAACTTGAAAAGAAGCCGTGTTTTTTCAGTGGTCTGGCTCTGTGATTTCTAAAGATTCTTTACTGAATATTTAAGACACTGTGATCACATAAACTGTAGTGCTGTATTATCTGGCGTGCCAGCAACTAGGAACTTAAAATTAATTGGTCCTAAATTGTGGTTTTCCAGGGCAAATCAGAAACCTCTGATGCCAACACTGCTTCATTCTTAATCAGCAAGGCAGGAAAGTATGTAGGTGGCATATAACTTAAGGCTGTGGAGTGCAAAGAAAATGAAAACCAGTCAAATGGCTTCCAGTCCCAGCTGTGCTATCTTAAATAGCTGTGACCTCTGGGCTATAAGACCACTACTACTCTGGACAACTGTTCCTATCTGCGAAAGAGGGTTAAATGGGATGGTACCAAAAATTCTTCTCTACAGTAATATTCACAGTAACGTGTCCCAGCAGCCACAAAATGAATTAAAAGTCAAGTGCCACCAACCTAATGGATGAACAGAACACAACAGTATCTAATTTGACAATAATAAGGAATGAACTACAACTACATGCTATACAGAAGAACCTTAAAAACATGATACTTAGTAAAAGAAAACAGCCACAAAAGACCATAAATGGTATGATCCTATCAGAATTATTACAAGAAATTACGGTTACAGGCAAGTCTAAAGAGCCACAAAGAAACTAGTAGTTTCCTATGGCTTACATGGAGGATGAGTTGAAGGGAAATGGGCAATACGAACAGGTACAGACTTTTAGGGGCAAAGAAATGTTAGAAACTGATTATGATAATGGTTGTACAATTCTATATACATACTAACTGAACTGTGCCCTTTAAACTGAAATGAGGAAGCTGGATGGGATGTGGATTACCATCTTCTCTTGGTATCTATGGAAGATGAGGTCTAAGAGCTCCTTGGTATAGTATTTGCATAGAACATACAAACTCTGACACATAGTGGAAAAGAGATCACATTACTTATGGTCCCATTTACAATGTAAATTATATGTAAACAGCTGCTACAATGTGTTGTTTAGGAAATAATGACAAGAGGGAAAACTACAAATTCAGTAGACTCATTTTCCAGATAGTTTCAATTTTTCAAGCAGTTGACTCAGGACACAGAGCCCTACAGAGCAAATTTTTATCTCAAAGAAAACTGTCTCAAAAATGCCTCTCAGCTTGAGCATTTCAAAAATGCTCTGACTGAAAAGAAAGGGAAGCAACTCCTAAGGATAAAAGCAAACAAGAGCAACGAGGGGTCTAATAACACAGGTTTCTCCTACCTGTTACTCCTCCACGAAATATTACAGAGCAGCTGGTGTTATCTAACCAGGTTAATAAAGTGGGTAAATGGATTCAAGAACATAAGTAACAAAAGCAGAAGGTGGCCACATAACTATCGCAGTTCCTATCTGAGTCCTTAAGGTCTGACTTTGGAGAGATGCTGGTTACTGATGGGTGGAACAGAACTGTATGTGACATTCTGCTTCAAATAACTGAGGGACGGGCACTCACACAGACAAAACAAGACCTGCTAGGAGAGAATTGTGATGGACGGATGACAGTCAAAACAGAGATTCACACGGACACATACTATAATGTCAGTGAGCTGTAACACGAGTGAGTATAACAAAGCTAACACTGAGTGAAAGAAGCCAGTCACAAACTGGCCTAAGAAATGGCACACACAGTTTCACTGATCTTTTTTTTTTTTTTTTTTTTTTTTTTTTCTAAAAAAACCTCTATAGATGTTAGAAATTTTTCCATAGTAAAAGCTTCACTAACTTGTCATGGATCATCACTACTTCACCTAGAATTTACCTGGTATTTAAAATACTACTCCAACAACTTAATCGTCACTTAGGTAAACCAGAAGAGTACGATGCTGAACTACTGTTCTTCACTGCTCTACTCAGCTATACTCAGCACTACTATCAAGAGCTGAACAAGGGAGAGTGAACACCAGGTCTAGGCAGATAGGAGGAGAGCCCTGATATGGTACAGGAAAGCCCTGGTATGGTGGTGAGTCCCAGCACATTTATTTGTGTGCACATGTGTGCCTTCATGCATGTGTGCATGTGCCTGTGTGCATGTGTATGGGTATACAATCCAGCATACATGTAAGGAGAGGTCAGAGGATATCTTGCTGGGAGTCAGCTCTACACTTCCTCCATGTGGGCTTCAGGGAATTGAATTCAGGCTGTCAACCTTGGTGGCAAGCACCTTTACCGGCTGAACTATCTTACTGGCCCAAATCTTCTGCTCTTCTGCAAAGAATGGTCTAGGACCTTACCCTACGCTTTGTGTTAAATCATGAGTTCCTTCTTTTTTCAAAACAGCAATGTCAACTTAAGGAAAAGTTGTATTTCACAGCAAATGTCCATCTTATCTGTCCCTGAAAGTTAAGACAGAGTCATAACTTTCAAATACCTGGGTAGACTGCGGGATGACTCAGAAGCCTGACCTAAGTAAGAGCCAGCAGTTTTATAAAATCTCTGAGGTCAGTCAACCTTTGCAAATATTTACACAAAAGTATATCTGTATCCTTTTTGACAGAGTATCAGTTTACTGCTCCCTTGTATAAACAAAAATACATGAGTCAACAAGACAGTTTTAAAACATTTTATTGCTTCTTCATTATATATACAAGAAGTTATAGCTAAAAAACTAACATGGTACCAAATCCTCACATAAAGTTGTTTTCTATGTATATATGTAGTATATACATGTGTACATATGCAGGTGCCCATGGTGCATGTGTAAAGGTCGGAGGTCAACAGTCAATGTCTTCCTTTATGGTTTACCACTTTATTTTCTGAGCAAGACCTCTGACTAAAACTGGAGCGTACCAACGGACTCCTCTAGGGAGAGAGTCCCCAGGACCCTTGGGTCTTGGTAACCCAGCCCTGGACTGCAAGTGCACAAAACTACACCCAGCTTATTTGCATAGCTGAAGGGATCTGAACTGGTCCCTCACACTTACACCCTCTCTAGCCCCAAGCTGTGTGTTTTAACCCTGAAGAGATTAAGCTCTGACTTGCCCTTCACCCTGAGTCCAACAGACACATATATTCTAGACCAGCTTTACACTGCCAGGACAAGGACAGGAGTGTGAGAACACAGCACAGGCATTCAAGAGAAATTTTGATCTCTGTTATTTCCTTCTATTACAAACTGTAACTCATTCTGTGATTAAAAACTCAATCAGGCTGGGTGTGGTGGTGTATGCCTTTAATCCCAGCAGTCAGGAAGCAGAGACAGGTGGATCTCTGAGTTGAAGGTCAGCAGGATCTAGCCAAGAATAATGAGACCCTGTCTCCAAAAGAAAAAAACAACAACAACAGCAAAAACCCTCAAATAGTCTAAGTGTCTAATACAGTCAGGAACCAGTGAGTATGCAAGAACTATCATTATACATTTCTTTATATAATGCTAATGGCCCTCAAAAATACAAGTTAATGTTAAGCTAGACTGAATTACTAAATTAGAATGAAACAGTACTTGAAATAATGATGGGTAACTTACCTGCTTCAAGCCGTGTAGAATACTGATATAAGAAATATAAATTGACCAAATAAAGAAATCCAGTTCCTGGACCCACAGGGAAATAAAAGGTGGCAGTGAACGGCCTCCATATCTGAACAGATCAAAACAAACAGCTGTTAGTTTCTCTGAGCTGGGTTGAACATTTTTTTTCTAACCAAACAAAATCAAACTATGCAAAGCATTCGTTTAACGAAAGGTAAAGTAAAATCATCAACACAATGTGAGAAAACAGAGTAGTTTCTGCCAACTTACAGAGCATCAATTCAAGATCAATGAAGTAAAAGGACATCAAAACTAATCGATAAATATTTCTAAACAAGCTACAGAAATCAGTACTATATAAATGTATGGCTAATCTTGCCTGAGATCGGGCTTACAGATAATCCTAAAGTAAAAGCATCTCACTCAAATGCTAGAGGTGTGCAGGAGTCAAACCGAAGTGCTAAACAGGCAACATGGGCACAAAGGCAAATAACCCATGACTCACACATGCTTAAACAGTCAACATGAACAGGGGAGGTCCTAACTCCAATCTCCAAATGTTATTTTCAGCAACAACTAACTGTTTTCCTTTGGGGGCAATACTGTGAACTAAACCCAGGGTAGGTTAGACACTCTATGACAGGTACATCCCAGCCTCTTCACATTTTATTTTGAGAAAACGACTCACTACATTGCCCAGGTGGCCTTGAATTTATTTTGTAGCACAAATAGTTCTTAAACTTTCAATCCCCCTGCCTCAGCATTAAGAGTTCTGGTATTACAAGAATGACGTGTTCCACAAGCACCAGCTTTTGTTTTTTATTTTGTTTATTGATTTGTTTGTTTGGTTTGGTTTTTTGAGACAGGGTCTCTATCTTAACCCTAACTGTCCTGAAACTCAGTATGTAGACGAGGCTGGCCCTGAACTCAGAGATCTGCCTGGCTCTGTTTCCCAAATGCTGGGATGAAAGGCATGCACCACCATGCCTGGCCTTTGCTTTGTTTTTGAGACAGAGACTTAAAGCCCAAGTTTTCCTGGAACATTCAATCTACCTGCCTGTCTCAGCCTCCTGGGTGAGGAGAGTCCAAGAGTTCTGTGCACGGTCCATTTCCTCGTATTCTCTACCATTATTCTTCCTTCCTCACCATGCTTTAAATCACAGTTTTATATCTTTATTCCCTTGACAAAATATTTCTATTGGCTTCACAGTATTTCTTTATGTGGATAGCCAAACTTCATTTAAACTGTTATGATGCCATGATGAATATTCTTACATATCCTCTACAAACACACACACAAAAAGAGAGAGAAAAATGCCTGTGAATCAATCTGTTAGATCAACAGACATATGCACATATTTTGGTAGATATTGCCAAATGTCTACAGAAATGTTTAATTAATTTATACCTCCTCCTAAAATGTAGATGAGTGCCATCTTTCTACACATATTAACCACAATAGATATTTTATAGCCACTAACCTAAAAAGTAATTTTTATGTGCTTTGAGAAAGCTAAGCATCTTTCTGTATTTTAAAACTTTAGCAAATCCACTGTCCTGCTAGATCTGCATTTCTTTATGTGTTGTGGGAATTTTCTTGTTGCAAGTTATCTTCTGTTCTGTCATTAGATTCACACTTCTATAGTACTTTTGCTGTATTTTACACAGCAATATCTATTTTTATAGTATATTAATTCCAAAATACACTGATTTTTATAAGACTTTTGCTGTGTATTCAACACAAAAGTTTAACACACAGGCAAACGTGCCCATCACTACCATGCTTACAAAATCTTTTCTAAGATTTTTTTCCAAAAGTAGAAATATGTCCAACTTTACTACAAGACCTTCACTACTCATACAGAGTGAGGAAGAGATATTTCTAGACAGTCATTTAGCTTTCTGTCCCAGTAAAGCAACTGTACTTTCTCTAATTATGTGAAAGATTAATTCATTTTAAGGCCTATTTTTAGATTCGAATTTTTAGATTTAAAATGAATGGCTACACTGTTATTTTAATTTATAGTTTAATAAATACATTTTCATAGCTAAGAAAATATAACATCCTCTACTTTCTTTCCAAATTGTTTTCCTGGCTAGTCTCAATACCATTCTAAAGTAAATCAGACCCAACATCTTTGTGGTTTTTTTTTTTTGTTTGTTTGTTTGTTTTTTAATCAATGTGACACTGACATACTCTTGCCTAACTTTCATGGTTTTCTACAGAATTTTTTTTTTCCTTTTATAATCAACCACCAAAGCAGGTAACATTTGAAAATTAAACCTCTTGGCCTTTCCAAGCACACAAGCCTATCCATTTAAAAAAAAAAACAACAACAACAACAACAAAAACAAAACCTTCTTTTACCTTTACCATTCATTGGCTCCTATCTCTTAAATATTAAACAACAATAAAGTGATGGCCTCCTAGACTTTGGTAAATAGCATAATGCTGACCTTTGGCTTAAAAGCTATGTGTCTATGGCTTACTATCATGTGCCAAACACAAAAAGCACAGCTGGACCAATCATAGGAAGAATGTCAAAATGAGCAAGAGTTGGCACAAGGAAGGGAAAATACACTCTTGGCACAAAGCCCCCAAGAACTGCAAAAGTACAATAACTAGAAGAGAGCTGCTAAGGATCCCAGGCTGCAAGAATGGAAGGTAAAAGGTACAGACCCCGCCAGACACTGAGCTGCTAGGTCCATTCTCCATGGACAGATATATGCTACCCCGAGGTTAGCTCTGTACAGACTAAACGTGATCTTCCAAGAACCCTGTATAAAAGCAGTAAAGCAACAGGTTAAATCTTGATTCACAACTTGAGCACAGGAATAGCACTGTCTCATGAAAAGGGTACTGAAGATGTCGTAAGAAGCCCTGGACATACATTTCTGTAAAGTTACCAATTTCCAGCCTCAGTTTCAAAGTATAAGGGAAGAATCATACACAGCCCCCATTGCTTAGTATGTTTGTTTGCTCTTTTGTTTGGGGAGTCCTGCAGATGGAACCCAAGACCTTGAATATGCTGGACAAATGCTCTAACAATTGAGCTGTATACATCCCCAGACCTTGATTAATGGCTTTTAAAAAAATAAATAAATAAATAAATAAATAAATAAATAAATAAATAATATGCTACTCAGTTTATTTACACACAATGACTCAGAAGGTGGGCTTTATAGATGAGGAAACAGCACGATAAAAAGGTTACATCATAGCTAGAAACTGTTGGGGACAGAATTCTGTCCTAGCATGACTCTAGAATTTGTAATACTAAACCCTCATCCCTACAATCCCTCTCATAAGAGATAGCAGTACTACAACTAGTAAAACTTCCAATACTGCTATCTTTGTATGACCCAGAAACAGAGTAAACCTATTAATTCTGCCTCCCTTTGTGCAAAAAGCACTGCAATACAGGGCAGTCTTGGAATTTTGTAAGTCTAGACTTTGAGGTGGTTTTTTTTCGCTTACCCAGTGACATTTGTCCTGAGGCATTGCCCCATACCCTTTATCTTACAGGACTTGAACAGCTGAACTCAAGAAAGTGAACTGAAAATGTACACTGTCTAAATTGTTTAAAGCATATATAGGGGTGTGCTACTGTTACAACCTTTCAGAAAACACCCACTGACCTGGTTTTCAAAACTTCACATTTCACCTACTCCCATATTCCTTTATGTTACTCAACAGATGATTTTAGAAAAGAAATCTCAGGCTTTTTCCCCTGACTACATTTTCTCTAATGCTGATGACACAACACTATTTTTAGCCACCGTGTGCACCTGTTCTTTAGAAATCAGTGTCTGTCAAAATACCTCACTTCTCTTCCCTGTTCATTAAGCTTACCCTTGAGTTATACTTGCTTTCATTCATCTAAGAGAGTTATTATTTTTATATTACTTTAAAATTATAATTTGATATCACTAGGCGCTGAGTTTTTTCAGAAGGATATCGTGTTTATTTCTGAAATCCCAACAGCCCCCTTCTTTCCTCTATCTGACATGTAAATAGGATACGGGAGCAAGCTTTATTTGCAGGGCCAGGAGTAGAGAGGCGCATTTCAACCTGAAAGGCAAGGAACAGGCAGGCATAGAACAGGTAGACAGGACTGTGTCTTACTCCCATTGAGAGGACTTGATGGAGACGATCTTTTATCTTAAGCATCCCCAGGCCAGACCCTTAATATACAGTGGGGTTTTCTTGGCCTGGTGGGGATGGGGTTCTTCGGGAGATGGGGTGCTTTCCTCTTATTTTTTTTTTTCTTTTGAGACAGAGTCTTGCTATGTCACTCTTTGAGTGGCCTGGTATTCACATCACAGTCTAATCCTCCTGCCTCAACCTCCCAGGTATTCAAATTATGGATCTGTGCCACCATGCCCAGCTACAAATGCACATGTAAGGGTGTGTGTGTGTGAGTGTGTGTGTGTGTGTGTGTAGGGTGATAGAGATGGGGTGTGTTTTATTCAAGAGGGAAAAAAAAAAAGTCCTAATCAGAATTTAGGGAATCTGCCCAGAGTTCCTCACATAAGAATGACATTAGGCCACAGGTTCACTGCCATATAAACCCTTCAAAAACTATTATTTAGAGGTCTACCCACTGCCACACAGCACAGGCCAGCAGAAGAGGCCACTTGCCCTGTGGCCCACCTGAGGAGGGACCCACTATAATGTGCAAGTATGTGGTGGAGAGAAGAGAGAAAAAGAGATGTGAAAAGATTTGAGCACTATGAAGAGAGGTGGAACTGGAGATGAGAAGGTGGAGAGAAATAGTCTGATGTGAGTTGCCTGCCCTGCCATCTGGGGCCAAGGTAAAGTTCCAGCCTGCGCTGCCACTGAGGGCCATTTCCGTTGGGTGGCCATGCAGCAGCAGGAGTCTGTGTCAATGTCCATGACGCATATTACCACCCCAGAGCATGTAGACATCCTGGTCTGGGCTGCCACCTGAGACCATGTTTCAGATCCAAGGGCTGTGCAGGGCTGGGCCCATCCCTCGCTGGCTGCAGCACTTAGAAGAGTAGCCCACACCTTGTCTAGGGAACACGGGAAAGCTGGTCCTGCCACTTGCTGGCTGTGGCACAGCAGAGCTGGAAAACTCAGCCTGGTGGAGTGTGTGTGAGAGAGCTAGTGGACTGACCAACTCAGCTACCACCTAGGCCCAGACTTTGAGTTGGCCCACCCCCACATCTACCCCATCTATGAACTGCTAGAGCACGGAAAGGGGCCAATCGTCAAGGTCCAAAGCTGCAGGAACTCCATGACACAGGGAAACAACAGGATATCTGAGAGGAGTCCAGTGAGGACCTAGTATTGACGGTGTAGCAGAAGCCAGAGGCCTACTACCAGACCAGTGACTCACTGCAATGAACATTTGCAAGTAAAGATGTGTGGATAAAACTGTATACTGTAGGACACACTGTGACATACTATAGCTTCCACAATGAGAATGGGCTTTTTCGTTTGTTTTAATTTTTTATTTTCTTTTGGTAGGGGGAGGTTGCAAAGACAGAGGGCAAATACAAGGGACAGGCAAATGAGTAGGACTAGGGTGCATGATGTGAAATTCACAAAGAATCTATATAAAGTATTTTTAAAGACCTATTATTCTTTAGTTACTTGTCCAACAGTGTTAGAGGTTGAATCCATCATTTAACTAAAATTTCCCAAATAACCTAACGAGATAATTGTAAGTGCCATCCAAAATAAAAGTGAAGTAGTGTGAGAAAAACAAAGATCTGTCGGAAACAAAAAGGGTTATTTTGAAGTTAAGAATGTCAACATGGGAGAGGAAAACACGAAAAGAGAATGAGGGCATGAGCTCAATACCCAGAACACATGTAAAATGCTGGGCACAGCGGCAAACACCTGTAATTCCAGTGCTGGGAGGATGCAAACAGTGCTTCCGGCCAACCAGCCTACCCTAATCAGTGAGGCCCAGGTCCCGCTGAGAGACCTTGTCTCAAAAAACAAGGTTTACAGCTCCTGAGGAAGGCCACTGCAGATTCATCTTTGGCCTTCACACATTTGTACACTTGTGCATGCACACATATGCAACACACACTCAACCACACAAATACACGCACGTACTTATATGCACACACATACACAACATGGGTCTCCAAGCAAGAAAAATGATGGTAGCACCTGTGTGCTGAATGCTGGTGTAAGCAAACCTTGCTGCTACAGCCCATGGTTCAAGTTTACTGTCCTTCCAGTTATACATAAAGCATAACCCAAATACTCTTAAATCAACCTGCCAAGGTTATAGTCACTGGGTTAAATATGACAACATCTAGCTCTGGAAAACGAGTTAGAGAAGCTGAGTGCTCACATCTTCCTATTCTAAATTAGAAACCTTTTTGTTCTACTGTTCATTAGCGCTCGCTCGCGCTCTCTCTCTCTCCCTGAGACAGGCTATCCTTGAAATTATTATATAGTCAAGGATGACCCTGAATTAGTGATCCTCCTGCCTCCACCTCTCAAATGCTGGGATTACAGACACATGCCACAATGCCTGGTTTTATGTGGCATAAGGGATCAAACCCAAGGCTTTGTGAGTGCTAGGCAGGCACACCAACCCACAGCCCAGCCCTCAGTGGTCTTTGTCATTGTTGCTGCTTACTTTTTACTTTCTTGGGATACGGTCTCACTCCATAACAAAGCTAGCCTGAAATTGGCTATGCAGCCCAGCCTGGCCTCTGATTCCACAGTGTTAGAATTACAGGTGTATAACCACCATGCCCAGTAAGTTGGGATTCTGTGATGTGGATGAAATATCAACAATAATTTATGAGTTATATTTCTAACTTAATATTAACATCTTATATTATTACTAATAAAAATGGTCAACTATTTTGATACTTTGTTTACTAAGACTATTTATTGGCTATTATACAATTTTCTGTGTGGTATAAAAAATAGCCAATATATTTTCTTGATTTTAAGGCACTTTTGTTTATGTTATGGAATTAAGACTTAGCTTGTAATTAATATATTCATTTAAGGTAACTTGTACTCTTCTCCTTCCAAAAAAAGCATTAAACTGATGGAGGGCCCTATGGGTAAGAGTCCTGTTACCATGTCATTACATTATATCTGCTTTTAGGTGACAATATTTTAGGTCCAGACAGGTAAGTAAATTGGTTCATGGCACACAACTTGTAAAAGTCTGAGCTGGGCCTTGAGATTATGACCCCACTACTTGAAATTCCTGAAAGCCTGCAATTTTTCTCTCCTAAATGACTTAACTATTTGAAGCCTTGTGATCTTCCAGCCCTAGGAGAAAAGGAAAAATAATTTTCTATAACTAATTTGGAAGAAACTACTTTTCAAAATGCTTTGCTAAACACTTTGGTGGTAGGGACTTAGCAAGGGATTTAGGACAACTTAGACCATTCTAAACTAGTTGAGACAGAAACCAGCTGTGGCTGCTCATGAGCCAGCACTTCTCTCTAGACTGCTGTGGAAGCCGAGATGACTAACATACATATAGAAAAGCACAATACTAATGAAAGGGAATGACACTGTTTTGCTGTTAAGAAATGAAATATAGTACAGGCTCCACAGGAGGCGCATCAGAAAACCGCCACCTCTCTTTAATCAGGGGCCAATATGAAGACACACCATCACTGGGAAGTATGTGATAGGGAGAAACTGTGGACAGCCAAGTAGTGAGCCTTAGCACATTTCCTATATTTTGTTATCCTAACTAGAGAAATGGCACTTTAAACTTTGTAACTTTAAACCATCACATTCCACAGAAGTAAGGAAAAAATCTTTTAGTTACTTCAAATTGTGAATGCACAATTCTACATCAATTATCCCACAATTTCTTTAGGCTGACACAGATGGAGCATCTAAGGAGAGGCGTCTCCTGCAGAAACTGTGAAAGCACACCTTCTGTGCTTTCCATCTTTCTTGTATTGTTTCTACTAGGTTTGTTACAAATCTGCATCTGAGGAGCTGATGTATACATACATGAGGTGTGATACAAATGATGACTCTGGTGGGTTCCCATTTTTAACATTATTGCATCTGTAGCTTATTAGCAAAGCTTTTGATATTGCTTATTCTAGCAATCTGGCTACACAAATGAGCAAGATTTCACAAGGCACAAAGAGTCCATTTTGACCACGTTCTTATGATTTACAGCCAACACTCCCCATGCACACACATTACCCAACATACCACCAGGCACAAGGTTCAGGACAGCACTTTGCCAAGGTATACTTACTAAAGCAAATAATTGAAAGCAGTATGCAATTAGAGCTGTGCTCTAGAACCATGTTCTTACAACCAACTGCTGCAGGATGTCTCTACCGGGATGCCTGGAAAGACCTCAAGATCTAACACTGGTCAAAGCACATCAAGCCTCTTAAAGCATTCCCACGCTCAGGAAAGGCCTGTGCCAGTCACTCCCATAAAACAGTGGTATCCTTGAGTCCTCTTTCCTTCTCCTACTTATCTCTGTATCCATTTAGTGGCAATCTTATCCACACTAACTGCCAAATCTATCCACAGGAACCTTGATCCAAACCATCTTTCTTGCCTCCTAATTTGTATCTCTCTGATTCTATCACCCAGTACTTCCCAACACACTAACTCCACTCCTCAGAATAGGCAGTCAACTGTGTTTTGTTCAAATCCTCCCAGGCTTCATCGGTGCTCTAAAATAAAAGTTCAAAGGTGGAATATTTGCCTAGCATGTGCAATGCCCTAGGTCCGATCCTTAGCACTGTGAAAACTTAACATTTACTTTACTGTGAACTACAAGTCCCTCTATGACCCAGTCCTAATCCACATTTCCACCTCTGCTTTACAGTGTGAGCCCCTGGTTAACCCCCACTTTCATCTACCAGGCTTTACCACTTCAGTTGGCTCTGTATGAGATACCCAGTCTTCTTTCTCTTCCCAGTTTTCCCACTGTGCTATTCTTCAAGTCCTCTTAGACTTTTCAGAAACACTGTACCTTAAATCATCATTCTCCTTAACAATGTGCCTTCTTCTAACCTCTGTATTATTCACTATTGTAGACAAGTGCAAAGCACACACACATCTAGGTAACAAAGGCAGTGGTAAAGATCCTATGAAACCTTGTTCTCTAATCAGAAGTAGACTAACAAATTCCAACAGATAGCATATAGCAAGAAAAAGTAAAGGTAAGGGAAACAGAAAAAGAGGAACATCCTCTAATGGAGAGAAATCAGAAGGCCTTAAAAGTAAAATGGCATTTGGGCAAAGCCCTGAAAGATACATAGGTAAGTGAATGAGCTACGATTCTCTTCTTCAGTAGAGAAATGACATGTGCAAAGGCCCTGAGGTCAACTTAGGTCCTGTAACAGCAAGCCCTGGCAAGGACTTTACCCATCACAAATTCAGATACTGGAAGGTTCTGGGGCCCCTGACAGGACATGATTTATTATGATTTACGTTTTAACAGGACTGCTCTGGCTGTCCAGCGAGAACCAAAAGAGCAAAGCTGGCACAGTAACGGCTTGCAGTGGAGAAAGAGAAAGGTCCATACTCTGGATCTACAGTTGAGGTAGAATCAGCTGTACCGCTCATAAACTCTGCGGAGGAAAAACAAGTCAAGGGGCTGTACAAGGTGTGTGTCTCAGTGGCTGAGCACTTGCCTAGCTCATGGCATGCCCTGGGCTTGATTCCCAGCACTAGGAAGTAAAACCAAAAAGGAACTCAGCGATGTCTCAATGATTGGTAGCTTAAACTCCTCTAGCAAATGCAGTTGCTATTTACTTCTGAGGCAAAGACAAAAAGGAAATTTGTTTAGATCCACTGGTCATCAGGCAGTGATTTACAACACTACACTAAAGACACTTGTGTATCTGCCAAGTCTCCCATTCAACTATTTATGCCCCTGAATGGTAAAGATCTGAGTCCGGGGGAGCAACAAGGGGATCCTATAAACACATTCCTGTAGCATAACCCAACATTTAGATTGGGTAAATGAGAAATCAGAAAAAGAGACCAGAAAATAACACCCAGTATACAGTAGAAGGGGAAGGCCGGGGAATGCGTTGGGGGTTCATATCTAATATTGGAATCTGAGCTTCCCTTGACTAAATTTTTATATCACAGAATCGATAAAAATAACCTTTAGGAAATTAATATTCTTTGGCCTAGAATGATAATCTTCCGTTTCCTGAATAGATGATTTATTCACTGATACACTTAACTGCTATAAGCCAGGCAATGGGACAGGACCTACAGGAAATACAGATAAATTCATTCTTATTTTTCTCTGACCTTAAATCACTCGTTTAGGGCGGAGACAGAAACTGAAAACATGCAAACGATCCATCCAGAAGTATGTCAAGCAGACACTAAGTTGATATCATCACCCACGACGGGGGATAGAGGGAAGGCAGAAAACCTTAAGGCCGACAGAATAGCAACTATCACTAACTTACCTTCTCACTATTTCCTTCAGGGTGCGGAGGGCGGGAAGCACTATCTTGCCAGACAGGTATCGTGAGTCACGTCCCAACAGGCTAATAATGCTCAACTCTAAATTATCCAAGGCTTAGCTCGGGACCCCGGGTCCTCCTGGGACCCAAAGGACCCTGCCTTACACGCTGGAGCCAGACGCACTACAGATCCCACCAGCCCCAGCGCGCCCCGCAGCCCGGCCAACCCGTTCCGACGCCGCGGGGACACCTGGGGGCTGTAGTCTCCACTGCCCGACGCCAGCTACTACCTGGAAGCGATAGAGGAAGGCTTCGGGCCAGAGGAAGAAGTAGGCCGGGCTAATAAGACCGAGCTTGCCGATCAAAGGGACCGCGACGGTGGCAGCAAACCAGTAGCGCGTGATGGCCGGGATGCTCCTGAACCAGTCCCCGATGTCCGACATGGTCGCCCGTCAGGTGGCCGGCTGCGCAGCTCCGCGCGTCCTCCCGTACCCACCCCCGCGGCCGGCTTGGCCAGGGAAAGTAGAGGCGCAGCCGCTGTGCAGGAGGCGGAGACGGACGGACGTGGCGCCACCGAATTCGGACGAGCGAGGCAGGGCTCACAGGAGAAACTTCCCCTTCCGGTGGCCTCGGGCCACGTGACCAGAAGTGCTCCCCGCGGCTTAAAGAGCCAGTGCCGCGTTTTTGAAGAGCATAACCAGATCCCGAGGTGCTGGGGTGGGGCCGAGCAGGACAGGCGGGGCGGCGACGACACGTCCAGTGGGAAACAGTGGTTGCCCAGAGCAACGGCAAGTACTGCAAGCCAATGGGAGGCCACAAGCCCTTCACCTAGCCGGAGTTGTAATTCAAAGAGTGCCTCTAGGAGGCTATTTATTTAAAGGGGGAGGAGGCGGTAAACTGGATACTTACTCATTTAATCGCATCAGCAATTTGTTTACAACTTCAGACAGATTTCTAGACACTGGGGATGCAACTGCAGCTCTCAAACACAGTTGTGGTTTCTGGACTTTGCAGTCTCAGGGTACACAGAAAAACAAATGAGTAATGAAAAATTTCAGAGAAGGATACGGAAAAAAAATAGGATGATGGGGTAGAGTGGCAGCGGAAGACTGGAAATCTTGAGACGATTTGAGAGAGCATTTAATAGTGGCCATATTCAAGAGGTGGCCTTCTGAACAGAGTGGTTGGACAAAAATCTAGGGGAAGAATTTTTCATGAAGAGAAAAGACTGCTGCTTTTGAGAGGAGTGAAAAAGGAACTGAAAGGGGGTGTGGCCTTGACTTTCAATCTGGCTCACTGGGGGCTTTAAATTAGCAACAGATGAAAATGGTTGTTTTAAAAATATAATTAAAAAAAATGACTAGTGAAAAGATATCGAGTTCACTAGACTTTTGTTCTGCTTTGTTGCTGCTGTTTTGGAGCTATGGTTTAGGATGAGTAAAACTGCCCCTTACGAAGACAGGTGTAAACTGACCGGCAGTGGCCAAAATGTTTGAACTTACTGCAGTAAGAGAGATTGCGCACCCATCCACGAAAACAAAAGTGTCGTCATTGGATGGTAGCGAAAGAGGTGGGACAAAATTAGAAGAGGGGTGTATTGTAGATTAGAGCTGCTGTGTGTAACGGGATTGACATCAGGCCTGGGCCTAAGAAAAGAAGTAGGCTCAGTGTTCTCATAGGGTGAAAAAAAAAAAAAAACACTCAAACTTAACTCTTAACATTGTAAATTAGTTGAAAATCTTATGTCCACGTGGCTCATATCCCCACAGGCATTCCCACAGTTCCCAGTGTTTCATTATTATTTCAAAGAATTTTGGTCATTACCCTTTTCAGCCTTAAGGAATAAACATCTTACAAAATAGAGAGGTGCTAAATATTTCGTGGATTGGTGAGAGAATAAAAAATCTGGGGTCCTAAAGAATATCAAGTATAGACAGTCTATGAAAAAACTTCATACATGGGAGATTTCAAGTGACACAACCATGCAAGAAAGTCACTGTGCCTGCCTCTTCCTATCTTAGGCACTGTCATTTTAACCAAAGTATAAGGAATAAGAAAAACTGGTTATCAACATGGCTATGGAAAGTTCCACTAATGAGCTCATCAGTACATGTTCATGAGAAAAGGACAAAAACACCAAGTAGCTCAAATGCAGGCTGTATTCACAGATTCACCAAGTGACGGGTCTGGACTTGACTGCTGGCTTTAGAAACACTGGAGTTTATATTGCAACAAAACTGCTTCTTAGCAATAGAGTTTCCTGAAAACCACTTAGCCTCACTTTGGTCTCCTCATCTTTAGATGGAGCTGCTAATTGGGCTTCAGAGAAGGCTCAGTTGGGAAAGCTCCTGTTCCTCAAGCTGTGGCGTCTACATAAAAGCCCCTGAGTCCAAGGTAAGTGTGATAGACTGCCCTTCCATCCCAACACTCCGGAAGCTTGAGAGCAAGAGTTTCAGGCAAGACTGTCTCAAAAAAAAAAAAGCAAAAGGATAAAAAGAAGAGGCTGGTAAGATGGCTCACCAGTTAAGAGCACTTGCTGCCCCCTAAGAGGCCCTGGGTTCTATTCCCAGTACCCACAAGGTGGCTTAAAACCGTCCCTAACTCTGGTTGCACAGGATCTGCTGACACCCTCTGAAGGCACTAGGCACATACATGGTATGGTTTCTCTGTGTAGCCTTGGCTGTTCTGGAACATTGCTCTTGAGGGACCACCCAGGGATGAGAAAAACAACTGTGATTATTTGAATTGAAGCCAGGTGCAGATAGCTCTTGAAGGGCAGGGTGAACTGCTCTGAGAAACAACCAGCTGTAAACTATAGAGCAAAAGTGATCTGATTTTCAGGTATAAAAACCCTGTGCTTTGCATGTTCGGGGTCATCTCCTGTCTTTGGAGGGGCGACCTAATCGCGATAGCAATAAACCTCTTGCTTTTGCATCAAGCTGTGGTCTATGAGAGTTCCTGGGAAGGGCGCGATCCTGAGCTCCTGAGCAGTGAGACTCCAGGTCTTACACTCTGTAGATCAGGCTGCCCTCGAACTCAAAGAGATCTGCCTATTGCTGCCTCCCAAGTGCTGGGCTTAAAGGCATGTGCCACCACACCTGGCTTAAAAGATTTTAAAGTAAATATCTATTACCTATTGTTTCTCTAAAATAAAACAGAAATTAGAAAAAAATTGGAGAGAGGCCAACAATCAAAATGACAGGGCTGGCTAGAGCAGAAGTTCTGTGTTGTACAGCTCCCCGACGCTGGCAGGAAGGGGCTGGTGACTCAAAGATTCTGCCACAGCAGGCACAAAGGAGCACTGTCCTAGGGGGATACCTGACACATGATGGCATGTTTCTCTAAAAAGTTCATAGCCTAGTGCCGATGTATAATTAATCCTTATGTTAAATAACTGGTTGGTTAGCCCCTCCTTGCAAATGAAGACGCTGTGGCAAGAATCATGACACACCACTGCCATTCCCAGCAAAACCAGTCCTGTCTTCAGTCACAGCTGCTGAACAGTCTATAAGACATTATTCTTGATATCTGTGGACATGTGCACGCGCATTAACATATGCATGCATATATTATGAAGTCAGTCTGTCAAAAAGAAACCTGAACTTGGGTGATGGTGGTGAATGCCTTTAATCCCAGCACTCAGAAGGCAGAGGTAGACCATCTCTGTGAGTTTGAGGCCAGCTGGTCTACAAAGCTGCCTAGGACAGCTACACAGAAAAACAAACAAAAAAAACCAAACAAAACAAAAACAAAAACAAAAAAAACCCTGAAGAGTCTTTGTGTGTTTCTGCAATGTTTTTCTAGTTATATCTTTTTTTTTTTTTTTCTCAAGACAAGGTTTCTCTTTGTAGCCTTGGCTGTCCTAGACAGAATTTGTAGACCAGGTTGGCCTCAAACTCACCTGCCTTTGCCTCTCAGAGTGCTGGGGTTATAGGCATGAGTTACGTCACTTTGATGGCTAATTTTCTACGAGTAATGTGGCATGATCTTGATCACTTTCCAAACTTTGAAACTTATTTTTCAATACCATGAATGACTCTATAATGAGCATCCTCAGATACATATTTTCACACTTATAACTTTTTACTAACAACTAACATTCTCTGAGTAAATTTGATTGGCACTGAACTATGTCCCCTATGGACATGGTTTCAGTGAATCCTCACAATAGCCAGGTGCTTTTATTTTATTTATAAATAGAGAAGGAGCTTAGCAGTGGTGGGCATGCCTTTAATCCCAGCACTTGGGAGTCAGATCTCTGAGTGCAAGGCCAGGCTGCTCTAGAGATCTAGTTCCAGGACAGCCAGGGCTACACAAAGAAACCATGTCTAGAAAAAAAACAAAACAAAAAAAGAAGGAAAGACTTCTAGACTTAGAAATAAAACTGTTACAGTATAAATACTGTACAAGGAATCAGATATGAGGTAATTTAATGTTGTGTTATTTATAATTGCAACATACTCCACAGAAAGTAAATGTGCATATGTGGGAGGTGATTGGCCGAATAAACAGGAATATTTGGAATACCGTGCAGCTGTAAACAAAGAATAAGAGATACATTATTTTTATGAGTACATAGTGATTGCCAATATCCCTGGGCAAAAGAAAAAAAAAGGTACAAATTATAAAACACTACTTTTCATACAAGAATCCGAGAAAACAGAATATGCATACATACTTTTTTTTTTTTTTTTTTAAGGCACATAGCTTTTATAGTACTGGAAGGTGCTGTGCAGGCTGGTAAGGAAAAGAAGCTATCAGCATGCTTACTCAGCTATGACCTCTGTGAACTGCAATAGCTACTGGTTTGGTAAGATATTACCCATGGATGCAATAGTGACAAGACTGTTGTGGGAGTAGCCAAATGCTTTCTGGTTGGATTTAATGTCCACTCCTCAGGAAGAAATACTAAGATCCGGCCAAGATCATGGTTAGAGAGCTTCTAACCCCAGGAGGTAAACATACAACTAGTATTTTGCTAAATGGACGTAGTATCAAACTCCAGGAATTGAGACTAGCCTGGTCTATGTACAGACAACCAGGGCTACATAATGAATCTGCCTCAAAGACAAAACAAAGCAAAGCAAAGCGCTTATTTATTGTCTAACTAGAAAGCAAAGCAAGCACTATGCAAACGCAACTTTGTTTCATTCACTGCTGCATCCCAAAGAGCAGCTCCTGTACACAGTACAAGTCACGGCTCAATGAACAACCTTTAACTAATGGACGTATATGCCCTCAGTCAGTCAAAACAAAGCACGGGTAACTTTCGGGTCATAAGAAATCAAATTGTTCGAGTAAAGAGTAGTACTAAGAACATCAAAGACTTAGGGGAAATGAGGTAATCTAGATGTTTTAGTGAACACAGCAAGCAGAGACTCCTTTAGCCAAAGGATGTTATTGCTGTTAATGTGCAAACGTACATATGTCTGACTGGCAAGGCATCTGAGCTCAGAATGCTACATCTGTCATGTTTGTTTGAAGGCAATCCAAACAGGCTGAGTGCACATTTAGAGAGCTCGGAGGTAATTTTACATTTTATCTATGCTGTCAAAAGCAATAGGGGGAATGTGTCGGGAAGAGAAAGGATACATACTCAACAGACAGGGCTGTGCCTCTGTGAGGTTGTGCCCATGCCTCAGGGGGGTCCCTGCTGACAGTTTGACTTGGTTTGTTCTTTGGGAGGCTCTGACATATGCACTGGAGCCACCACTTGGTTAGCAGCCTCCGTGGGCCACCACAAACAACACCTTTCCTCAGTTATGACAGAGGTGTGGGTGGATAAGAAACTATCTCAGATGTTCCAGCCCCAGCTGAGCCTCAAACTAAATGAATGGTCATGGCTGTACCAGGTGGATCAGAAATGATTGACTAAGCACTGATACACAGAAGTGTGAGAAACAGGAAGTCATTGTTCTCAAGGCGGTAAATTTGAAGGTGTTTTTTTGTTTGTTTGTTTGTTTGTTTTATACAGCAGGAGACAGCTGAGTAAAATAGCCAAATGCCGGAGTGAGCAAGCAAGCAGTGCAGCATTTGAAGGAGCTCCAACCAGCTTATAGCTGCTAATGCCACGTTCTTGGGGATGCTCTGAGTCAGTGATTAAACACAGCTGTAATTAAAAGCTAAATGACCCAAGTTTACATTAAAATATAGGTTTAAGAGGTAACAAATATGTCTTGATTATTATGCCACATTTTATTATCTGTTAACTTGAGGTTATCTTTGTCCGATGTATCTTTATTGCAGCTCAACTCTTTAGATAGGGATCCCATTATGGTGGCTTGAAACTGGTCAAGGTATTTATACCACAGAATTGCCAAACTGTAGATGCCACAGGTTTTTTTTTTTTTTCTTAGCCTGGAGAGCTAGCTGCTAAACATTTACAGCATGGTATCCCCCTTAGCAGGGCTTCATAATGCCTACCACCCTCACACCAGACACTGTTCTGAATCCTTCACAATTCCAAGTTAAGTACGGTCATTATCCTGATTTTACAGATGAAGTAATCAAGACACAGAGACATTAAATTCTTTCCCCAAAGTTAGAGCTCTTGTAGACAGTAGATTCAAGAAATATGGGTATTCTGAGTCCCGTGTCTTTAGGTTTCTAAACCATATTTTCTGAATAAGTATTTAAGGCAAAAGAGCTAGTCAGTGTAAGCAGGTTAGTAGAACAGGGAAGAGGAGATAATGAATGAGAGGTTTCTACTTAATATGCAATGCAAATACAAGATTCCCTGGTACTTAAAAAAGCAAGTGATACTTTTAAAAAAAAAGTCCCCAAGGAAATGAAAAACAGTGAATCCACTATTGGCACAGATGCCAGTCAATGTGGCCCGTTAGTCCATCCTTGCCCTCATTCCGTTGCGGATTCTCTGCAGAGTAAGTTAGGTCTGAGTTGCTAGTGTTGGACTTCCCTGACAGAAACAACACTCTTCTATTGGCTGTCAGTTTAATACAACACCTCATTGGATACCCTGTCTTTCATTTTCCTCACTAGAAGCTTTCCAGTATTTCCCAAACTCATCAGTACATAAAAACAACAAAATTACAGCCAGGGAGAGAGTTCAGTCTATAAAGCACTTGCCTTGCAAGCATGTTGACCTACTTTCAATCCCCAGGACTCACACAAAAAGCTCAGCATGGTAATACATGTCTGTAATCTCAGCTGTGGCAAGTTTCAGGCCAAAGAGGGTCTCCATGTCAAAGAACAAGATGAACAGTACCTGATGAACAATACTTGAGCTTGACCTCTCCCGCCTAATCCTCAAGTGCATGCACAAGTGCAACACACACACACACACACACACACACACACACACACACACACACACA
>NW_026596079.1:18921354-18935788 GCF_907164565.1 Psammomys obesus | reverse complement strand
CACACACACACACACACACACACACACACACACACACACACACACACTTGCATGGACAAGGACACCTCCCCCACAGCACTTCAAAAGAATGAGTTTTACCACTGAAGAAGACTGCATGGAAAATGAGAGGTCCTGAATAGCAGTTGAGATGTGACAACAATTGAGAAGGGGTGTTAGGTATGACTTTTTTTTTCTTTCTAGGTCATTCTTACGTGGGTAGATGGCTTCTCTGTGCACACTCCTGCAAGTAGGCACCAGTGGAAAGATGCAGAGAAGTTTTCTGGATAATTAACACTTCCCCCAATCAGCATGTCTTCCTTCCTTTCAGCAGTTACAGAAGCTTTACTCCTTGTTTACTAGCGTCCTGTAGTGCTTGATTGATGGCTTGCCCTCTGAGCCCGCAGATGCTGTTGGAAGCCTGTGAATCAGGCTAATTGTTCAGTGCTGTAGGAAATATTCCCAACACCCCGACCTCATAGCTGTCTGCCTAGGGAGGTCTTCAGATAGGGCTGGTACTGCAGAATATCATGTTCAAGGTTTAGCTTTGACTGATAGATTTTTCTTGAGCTGGTGTACTAATGCCCCCAATAGCACACTTAGACAATCATTTTTCTGGCTTGCAAATAGCATTTTAAAACCACTTGCGAATAATTGGAGAATCATAAAATTATGTCCCCCCCTAAGATGGAGTTTTTAGGACAGCTTTAAATGTGACAGACGCTCCATACCCATCTCCTCTCCGGCTCTGGGGAAAAGTTCAAAGACCAGAAATTTCGGGCACAGCCTGTTCTTTCATGGAATAGGAGGCTTTATCCTCCAGTCTTCTTCTTCTGTCTGGGGTCCTTTTAAAAAACCCAATTTAAACTAAGCATGGTGGCACATGCCCTTAATGCCAGCACTCCAGAGACAGAGACAGGCAGATCTCTGAGTTTGAGGCCAGCCTGGTCTCCAGAGGAAGTTCAAGGGCAGCCAGGGCTACACAGAAAAACTCTGCTTTGCAGAATAAAACAAACAACAACGAAAAGGGAAACCCCAATCAATGTCAGCAGTTGTCCTATCGTATGTGGACATGGACTTGCTGCCTGACAAGATCAGCATCATGTTTCTGCCTCCTCCTGGGATATTGTATTATTCCAGCTGTAAGTGCCAAATCCTTTCCATTCTACACGAAATGTCTCCCTTGCTTGCTTTCATGTATGTTTTATGAGAACGCTTTGGCATGAATAATTTATTCAAGCAGCTTGGAACCTCTCCCTCTCTTTCTCTCTCTCCTTCTCTTCCTCCTCTTCCTCATGGTTCTGACTCATGAAAAAAGTCGACATTTGCCTACAGTGGCTTCGGCCTCTTTCCTCCGTCTCACAAGGTCACATAGCTGAGTCATCAACTGAATGGAAAGCATTGCCTGGGTTTGCATCAGCTGGCAGCAGGACACAGACGTTGCACTGATGAAACAGCTCTGTTTGGCACCGTCAGCCTTGCCAGTTTATCAGTGTCATCCAGCCATTGTCTGCTTTTAGTCCTTGTTTAGTGACTGCCCTGGCCAACTCCAAATCCACTTTGCTCCTACTAGGAATGAGAGCTCCCCCCCTCCCCCACCTCAAGCTCGAACTCTTTAATTTTGTGTGTGTGTGTGTTATGTGCCCATGTGTGTGCTTGTTCATGCGTATGAGTGTGTATACATGTAACACAGTGTATGCATGTAGGTCAGAGGACAACCTCAGGTTGTCTTTGTCTTCTCCCTTGTTTGGGACGAGCTCTCCTCATTGCTCACAGCTAAGTAAGCAGTGAGTTTCTTGGTACTTGCTTGTCTCCACCTCCCATTTCACCATAGGAGTCCTGCAATTACAGAATCATGCTACCAGGCTCAGCTTTTGTTTTGGTTTTAGGCATTCAAACTCAGATCCTCATACTTGCATAGCAAAAGGTTTACCAGCTGAGCCATCTCCCCAGTCCAACCCTCCCCATGCAGACAGAAGTGCATGTAGAAACAAGGATTTCCATCAGCTACTTTCAACATAAGATTCGAATGACACCGTCAAATAGCCTGTATACTTGTGCCTTCTGACTTTTGCCTGTATCCTACTTAATTCTTTAATTTACTCAATAGTAACGGTTGTTGCTATTATTGTTATCACTGGTAGTTTTAAAGTGTGAAAAGGGTTTCTGGAAGGAATAGGCACTGGTTGGGTGCGTGCATTTGTATATGTGCATATGTATATGAGTCTCACAGTCAGTAAGTAGGCCAGGCTAACTGGCCATGGAGCCCCCAGGGACTGCCTGTCTCTACTTCCCCACCACTGGGATTGTACATCACTGTGCCCGCCCTTTTCGGTGTATTCTAGGGCTTCAACTCAGCACAGCAAGCACATTACCAGTTGAGTCATCTCCCAGTCCCATAGGAAAGTTTTTTTTTTAAATATGATTTTCCACACACCCTCCAAAGATGAAACAATGATAGGTTGATCTTTATTAATATCTTCTACTGTTTGACAGACGTTGATTTAAAAAAAAAAAACATGGAAAAACAAGTCACAGACTGGGAAAATATTTGCAAAGCATATATTTATATATACAATGAAAAGCTTGTATTTAGGTTATATGAATGACTCTCAAAGTGCAATGATAAGAATTCAAACAACCCAATTAAAAACACATAAAGGATTTGAACAGATACTTAGCAAGAATACATGTAGAACACAAATAATTGCATGAAGAGATGCTGAGCCTCATTTGTCTTTTCAGAAGAAGAAATTAAAATCACCATGGATACCAGGATATTCCCAGAGTGGCCAAAATGATACCAATTCATTACAAATGTGGAGCATCCGGACTCCTGCACTGAGGGTGGAAAGGGAAATAGCACAAGTGTTATACTGAACACATCTGCCAGTTTCTTGAAAAGCTAAACTGATGCCTGCCATGCAAGGCGATGGCTCCACTTTCAGGAACACCTCCCGGAGAAATAAAAGGAACATTCATAACAACTTTACATGGAATAAGAAAAATTGAAACAGGAACTCCACAAGGAGAGCAACAGAACCAAAAACTCTGGTCCCAGAGGTCTTTTCTGAGACTGATACTACAACCAAGGACCATGCATAAAGATAACTTAGAACCCTGCACAGATGTAGCCCATAGCAGCTCAGTATCCAAGTGAGTTCCCTAGTAAGGGGAACAGAGGCTGTCTCTGACATGAACTCAGTGGTTGGCTCTTTGAACCCCTCCCTCCCCCAGGGGGGAGCAGGCCACAGAAGAAGACAATGTAGCCAGTCCAGATGAGACCTGGTAGGCTAGGGTCAGATGGAAGGGGAGGAGGACCTCCCCTATCAGTGGACTTGGAGAGGGGCATGAGAGGAGCTGAGGAGGGAGGGTGGGGTTGGGAGGGAACGAGGGGCTACAGCTGGGGTACAAAGTGAATAAACTTTAATTAATATAAAAACTGTAATATAAAAAATTAAAATTAAAAAAATAAAATAAAACACCAGCAACTTGTGTTGCAATTCTTAAAAAAAAAAAAGAAAAAAAAATTGGAACCCATGGCAATGCTCATGAATAGATAAACAAATTATATGGATATAAATGAAACACTACTTAGCAATAAAAGTGATAACCAACTGGTGTCCCAACAAAACAACTGAATCTCTTAATAATTTCAGCTCACTTAATAATTTCAGTATATGAAGGAATCTAGCTGGAGAAAAATGGGGGGGGGGAGTGAATAAGACTTTATTCATATAAATTTATAGAAAATAATTAATATAAAGGACAGAGGACAATCAGCAGTGGCAGTATACCAAGTTGGGTAGGGATAGAATAAGATTACAAAGAAGATATAGGAGGAAATGTTAAGGTGAGAGATACATGCATCCTCTTGATTTGGTAGTAGGTTCACAGTGGGTACTTATGTCAAAACTTATACAATTATATACCTTAAATATGTAAATAAAGCTACCTATAAAGTATGTATGTATATATCCACTATTGACTCATTATCCATATGATTTTTTCCCCTGTGGCTCAGGATGGGCTCCAATTCAAAATCATCCTGCCTTAGCTTCCCAAGTGCTAGGATTCTATGTATTGTGTAACCATGCCTGGCCAAATACTTCTTTTGTGGTTATTTTTCTGTTGTTGAAAATCACGGAGATCAGCTGGGAGGTGGTGGTGCATGCCTTTGACCCCAGCACTAAGGAGGCACAGGCAGGTGGATCTCTGTGAGTTTGAGGCCAGCCTGGTCTGTAAAGTGATTTCCAGGACAGTTAAGGCTACACAGAGAAGCCCTGACTCGGGGGGGGGGGAGGGGAAGGAAAAGAAAATCATGGAAACCAGGAACAGAAAGATCATTATTCTATTTTGGCTTTCCTTCTACTTCAATTTCCTAGAAAATAGGAAAGATCAGAGTACCTACCTGTAGTAGATCAAATTTGCACCCCCCTCTTATTTGTCCATATACTAATCTCTCAAGTATTCATGAGGCCTAGTAAACACACACACACAGTCATTGAAGATGTGATTAAGGATTTTCATATAAGAATATCATTCTGCATTATTCTTGTGAACCCTAAATCCAATTATAAGTATCCTAAATAACAATCAGTGACATCAAGTCAAGCTCCAGGAGTTAGAGAGAACCTTGTTAGAGACTTAGGAATTGCAATTCAGGAGATACAGATTCAAACAGCCTTGCATTGGTTCCAAAGGCAGTAGAAAAGTAGGAGTATTTGTGCGTCATAATTGCCGATTTACTGCCAAGCAGCAAGCAATCACTGAATCATTGAGTCAGCTTCTGTTGAAGCTGAGAAAGAGCAGGAGCTATGTGGCATGTGCTACATAGCTTATTAACAATAGGAAAATATATACACATCCACACAAGTCTCAGAAGCAATATGCCATCAGATGACCATAGCTAAAAACTGACCCTAAGCCAAAGGTTGTTTTCCTAGGCAGTGAGGTGAACTCAAGTCCTGTTTCCTTAAAGGAATTTGCACTCTGTTTTGAGAACCTCATTTAATTTTTACTTTATTCTGAGAAAAGTATAGAGATATTTGCAGCAAACAGAAAAGAGGTTATCCCAGACAAAGAAGAAAATCTTTGTTGACAGACTCTGTTGACATGGAATGCTGACAGAATAAATTTCTGATTTTTTTTTTTTTTTTTTTTTGAGACAGGATTTCTTTGTGCAGCCCTGGCTGTCCTGGAACTAGGTCTGCAGATCAGGTTGGCCTCCACCTCTGCCTCTCAGGTTGCTGGAATTAAAGACATATGCCACCACCGCCTGGCATAATTTCCATTGTTTTATACACTAAACGTGTGGCAGTTTGATTGGAAACTAGTTCGCAACTTCATACAGCACTGAGGTGGAGTTGAGTGTTATGTTAATTGTTATGTTTCTCTGCGAATTAAGTGTGTTGGCATACAGGAGAGCCATACATAGTAAGCACAAGAGAAACAGTGAAAAGATTTCCCATGCCAGTGCCCCTGGTTCTTGGCGGTTTTGCTTTTCTGGAGTGTGACTAGTGGGCTGGAAACCATACTGTGGGAGGGTCTTGTAAATTTATGCAATTAAAACATAATGAGTATGTCAAGAAGAACAGAATATTCAGTTAGGTCCAGAAGGTTCAATGGAGCCTGTGAGTTCTAGAAAAGGAATTCTGCAATTCTCAACATACGTGTCTTTTGCTTCTCTATTAGTTGTTTCTATAAATCCTTTATTCTAACCCCACTTAGAACAGAATGCCCGAAACAACGGGCTCTCAGGAGAAAAACACTCCCGCTGTCTTTTTGAGCCTAGAGGGGGTCATAGAACAGAAGTCCCAAGCTTCGTCTTCAAAAACTGCGACTCCCAGAAGCCTTTGGGTAGCAGGCTTGCAGACAAGCCTTAGACAAGGGGTGGAGTGGAGAGAGAAGCCGTTGGTCTATTCCATTGTCCTGAGCGGAGGGACCACCTGCGCGGAGGTGGACGGATCCGTGACTTGATTGGCGGTAACTAGAAAGGGCGTTCCCCCTCGTGATTGGTATGGTCCTCGGGGGGCGGAGACTCCATGGCGGCCTCTCCAATTTCCCGGGTTGGGCGCGCGGGGTCTGCCGGGAAGCTCTCGGGACGGTTACCCACCGGGCCAGCAGCAGTCCGGAGTGGAGTTTCGACATGCAGAGCACTGACCTGGGCAACAAGGAGAGCGGCAAGATATGGCACCGCAAGCCATCGCCGGCTACTCACGACGGGTGAGGCCGCGGGCTGTGGAGACCGGCGAGGGGGCGGGTCAGCGGGAGGCTGAGAGGCGAAGCATGGCGGAGGGATGCCGGCCCCGGGGTCCTGACACTGGCCGTGCACTGGCTCCCTCGGTTGGGACCTCAGGAGGAGCAAATAGCTCCGGAAGCTGTGGATTGCAGTGGCGTCCCAGGTCCTGGTCCCAAGTCCCAGGGGCACGGGGGGCGGGGGTTGTCAAGAGAAGCCTCTACTATTTATGCAAAAGAATTTGCAGTTCTCCCGAGTGCCAGGACTCCCCCTTGCCTTGCTTTATTAGTGACTATTCCAGTTGGAAAAAGACTCCAGGAGCAAATTCTCAACATACGTGTTGGGAGCAAAGGCAATCCACAGCTACCTCTTCCAAAGCCGAAGCTCCCCCTCCTTAAGTCATTGCTCACATCTGTAACATTGAGAGCTTAACGTGGGCCAAACACGGTTCTAAGCACTGTGGGACGGAACAAACTTACATTCTGCAGTTTGCACAGAGGGGTGTATTTTGCGGGGGCTGTCAACGATGAAGAGGCTGCCACACCGCAGCCTGCGCTTCTTTTCATTCATTCGAGTAGTGCGCTGCGTTTGAGACCCAACCTCTTGTGTGACGTCAGCGGGAGTCCTTGCCGCCCCGTAAACGTTTGTTTTGGTTCCCATAGTGCATGCCATGGTGATCTTGGTGTTTCTGATTCCCTGGGCTTGCATGGACTTCATGGCATCACTTGGGTTCATGTCGAAGTTTGTTTCTGTAGAGACTTTTCTGTTTATGTTTCAGTTGCTTCGCCAGAAATCAAACTTAAATGTTTTTGTAGGCTGAAAGTGCAGTTATTAGTGGATCAGCCACTTTATGTGACCAGCCAGCCACGGTACTTTCTGGTGACTGTCTATCCTCTATCAATGCTATTGACCCACTGACCTTTTGAATAAACAGTTTTGTCAGTAGTGGAGATTCTACAGCGTTTTTATTTCCAAATGTGGAGTTTGTATAAGTAGCACTCTCTACCGTTGGCTCCTCTAAAAGGTCTATGAATGGGAGGCAGCCTACCATTTCTTGCTGTTACAGAGTATCTAGATAGATATGTAAGATTAAAAAAAAAAAAAAGAGCGGGTTTCTTATTATGTACTTCTACCAAAGTACAGCTTTATTTTTGTTCATTTAAATCCACTGTTGAGCGAGGGAGATGGCTTAGTAGGTAAAGATGCTTGCTCTATAAGCCTGGCTACCTGAATTTAATCTCCAGAGCTCACATCTTCCGGTCTGTCTCTGTGATAAAACCCTGGCCCAAAGCAACCTAGGACCGGGAAGGATTTATTTGTCTTTCATTTCCAGGTCACAGCCCATCACTGAATGAAGTCAGGGCAGAAACCTGGAGCAGTGAGGGAACACTGCTTGCTGGCTGGCTTTCTGGGTTATGCTTAGGTAGCTTATGGACACGCAGCTCAGGATTAGCTGCCCAGGGAATGGTGCCACCCAGTCAAGACAGTCTGCACTGACAAGCCACAGGCCAGGCTAATCTAGGCACTTCCTCAGCTGGGACTCTGCTCCTAGATGACCCCAGACTTGTGTCAAATCAACACAAGTCGATTAAATTAAAACAGAATAGGGTGCCACAACCCCAAAAAGTTATCCTCGACCCCCACATGTACTACATGGTTCACATGCAGTACACATTGATAATAAATACATTTTTAATTATAAAAAAATGGCTATGTTGAGAAAAACAAAAATGAGCCAGATTTATTGAAGAAAGTGCAAGTTTATCAGCCCGTATTCTTGGAGCAGATAATCAGTCACTAGCTGATTTCTACTCTACAATAACCACTTCTGTTGTTTTTTTTTTTTTTTTTTTTTTTGTTTTTTTTGTTTTTTTGGTTACATTTATCTATCTATCTATCTATTGTGTATGCATGGAGGTCAGAGGATGACTTTGGGGAGCTGAGTCTCTCCTCCCACTGTGAATGGAGGGTTCTGGGGATTGAACTTAGGTCATTAGGCATCTCAGAAAGCACCTTTACTGGCTTGAGCCATCAAGACAGCCACTTTGGTTTTTTTGAAACAAGGTCTCATTTTTTAGCTCAAGCTGGGTAGGAATTTGTGATCCTTCTGCCTTGGGCCTCCAGAGTGCTAGGATCAAAGGCCCTTACTGCCATGCCTGGCTATTTTTAATATTGTGAACAATCACCATTTTTTATTTTAATTTTTGTTACCAAACTGTAATGTTACAGAAAAATAAAAGGCACCCTGAGAGGGAAAAGTTCCATATTGTGTCTGAGTTTAGTTTTGTCTGTGTGTGTTTCTATGTCTGTATGTGTATGTGTTCATGTGTGTATATGCAGGTATGCTTGTGAAGGCCAGAGAGCAGCAGGGGTCTTCCTTAATTCCTCACCACTTTAGTTTTGGAGACATGAACTTTGAACTTGGTGCTCGTTGATTTAGCTAGACTGGCTGGCCAATGAATTCCAGAGCGCTGTCTCAGCTCCCCCTCACTGGGGTCGCAGCTGTGGGCCACTATGTCCAGCTTTCACGGGTGCCAATGAGCCAAAGCCAGGCTCTCATGCGTATGCAGTAGGCACTAGACTGACGGAGCATCAGCCCCAGAGATGCTTTGATGTTTTTTTTGCAGGGTCATTTTAGTTATTTCCTTATTTATTTCTATTATTTCCTTCTGGCCCCAAACTCACCATGTAGCTGAGAATGACTTTACACTTGTGATCCTCCTGCCTCCACATCAAGTGCTAGGATTATAGATGCGCATCACACTTGACTTAATTTTTCTATTTTCAACATCATGAAACTATGTAAAAACAAGCATTGTAAGATTTTTTTTCTATGTCCCTAATCGATCTAAAACGCTCTATTTAGATAACATAAAGAAAAATACTATTTTTCACTGCTGAGTATTTAACCTAGGGCCTTGTACATATTAAACAAGTGCTTTACCAGTGAGCCCTTGAAGGAAATGTGTAATCCTCTTATCAATGTAGCACGCTTCCGTAAGGTTTTTAAAAATGAGATTTTAATTTGGAATATTAAAACTCATATACAAGGGAATGGAGAGATGGCTCAGGGCTTAAGTGTATTGGGTGCTCTTGCAGAGGACCCAGGTTTAATTTTCAGTACCCACTTGGTACTTCACAGCCAACTGTAATTCCAGTCCCAGGGGAACCTCACACCCTCTTCTGGGCTCCACAGGCATCAGGCATGGGCAGGGTACACAGGCATGCATTCAGTCGAAAGACCTACATACATAAAACAAATTTTTAAAAGATTCGTACGCAAAAGATAAAATTTTCATGATTAAATGCTATTCTTGAAATAAGGAAAGGGCTAGCCAGGGGGCTTAGAAGGTAAGGGAGCTTGCCGCCAAGTTGACCTCTTGAGCCTAATCCCTGGGAACCTTATGGTATGAAGGCACGGACTCCTATAAGTTGTCCTGTTACCGCCACATGCCAGGCGTGTGCGAGTGTGTCATGCATACACACAAAATAATTTTAAACAGAATGGGATTGTACTGGTCTTCAAGACCAGAATGACTATGCGTGCTCCCCCCCCACCCCTTGTTTTTTGAGCTATGATCCCACTGTATATTCCAAGCTGGGTTCACACTCTCAGTCCTCCTGCTTCTGCCTCCTGAGTCCTGAGATATCGGTGTGCATCACTGTGCAGCCCTATATATCAAAGAATCATTTTGTGCGACAAGGTTTTGTTTGTTTGTTTGTTTCCTTCTGTTTATTGTTTGTTGTTTGTTTTATATTTGGCTTGTGTATGTTATGCCATATTTGTGGAGGTTGGAGGATAACTTGTGGATATCATTTCATCTCCTTCCATCATGTGGGCCTAGGGGATCAAACTCAGGTCACCAGGCTTGATGGCAAGCATCTTTGTCTGCTGTGCCGTCCGTCCCTCAGGCTCGGTGCTATAAGTTTTAGAAACAGTTTTTCAGCAGATGTGTGGCACAAGAAACCTCCTCCCAAAATAGTAAATTTAGACAAGCATTGCTGTACATTTTTTTTACAGAGCTTGCCCATGAGAGGAGTATATGATTGCTAGCAAATGTGTATCAAATATAGAAAAGTAGAGTAGGAGGAAGTCACCCGTGTTACTGTTCTCTGTGCAGAGCTAGCAGTATTTATGTGTTATCCCTTTTCCCTATGTGTACCTTTTCTTTTGCATTTTTATTTTAACTGAATGTTTGTGTTTGCATATTTCTGTATGAGTAATTTAAATCCCAAGGCTAAGATGTTTGAATTTTCACGCGGCTTTAGTGCATGCTGTATGCTTCTATAGGATAACACTGGAAGAGTAAACTCATTTCTTAATGTGGAAATAGAAGCGTGACTCGTGGGAAATTTGAAACAGTGACTTACAGCTCTTCACAGGCATAGTATGAGTGTTGTGTGCTGTAGATAAGTCGTGGGAATACAGCCATGAACAAGTAATCCTTAGAGCACACACTTGCAGAGGTGGTTTAGGTCTCTGAGAGGCAGAGATACGCTCATGCTTTGTGGAACATTTTCTATTACAGAAACAAAGTCTTATACCCTGTTGCCTAGTCATAGGGTAAGCTGTTTCTACGTATCTTTTTACTGTCTGTCTTTGCTACTAAACTGTAAGTGACAGGATGGCAGGAACCTTGTCTCTCAGTTATTCCTAGTGTCTGGTTTTGTCACTTCAGACATGTAGTAAGTTTTCTAGTATTTAATGAATAAATGAATGTTAAACACATCTTTCATAATGAATGGCTTTCTGAACTATTTGGAAATCCTTACAAGAACGATTGTAGGGAAGGAACAGCAACAGGAAGAATGAGCCTGCAGAAAGCCTTCAATAGAAGCCTATACATAAAAGCAAGTGTGTGATGTGAAATGTAACATTTAGATTGTTGTTTTGACAGAATTATAGTGAACATTGTTCACAGCACTTCTGAATACCATCCAAAAGTTTTGCGGTTTTTGAGTGTGGCTTTTGATGGCTCAGGCGATTCCTTTATTGCTGGGGACCATCTGGGAAACATCTATACTTTTGACTTGCATGGAAACAGGTAAGCAGATGGTTTCACTGTGTACCTTACTATTTGGGAGGTTACTGACCATTGACTAGTTGCAGTTACTTAACGGTGATTTGCAAAGCACTATTAAGTTCTTAGAATGCTGCTTTAAGTGCTGGTGGAAGAATGGAGGAAAGGAATAGCGGACTGCTTCTACAGGGTCACTGGTAGCTCTGACTTTCTTTTTGAGGCCAGGTTGGCCTTGACATTGCAGTAGTCGTACCTCAGCCTCCTCGTTGCTGGGAGCCACCATTCCTGACTCTTAGTTTTTTCTTTTCATTAAGAATTGTCTGTTGCACCGATGTGTTTTGTGTGTGTCTATATGTGTGTGCACGTGCATGCCACAGCTCACATGTGCAGGTCAAAGGATGACTTTCAAGAACTGATCATCACTTTCTGCCATTTGGGTCCCAGGGATTGAAATCATGTCGGTTGGGGTTTGTGGCAAGCACCTTTACCCTCTGAGATACCTTTGCCAGCCCTGCTTGCTTTCTTTTAAACTTAAATTTTCCTCACTGCTAATTTATTATTAAGTTCTGGTACTTCATTAAGTAATTTAGAAACCTGGTTTCCATTGAGCATTTTTATCATGGTGTACCAGATCTAAGAACCACAAAGAGTTAGAGTCATCCTCCTTCCTCATCCAGTTGGTCCAGAAACAGTTAAGTAGAATTGATCACTAAGTATCCATGAGGCAAGGCCATGAGGTAAGATGGGAAGTGAATGACCAGCAACAGCCAGAGGATGTCTGCATGGGGCAAGTGTCAGTGATGGGGACTTAGCTTAGAAAGCCTTGTCCAAATAAGAAAACACTGGGAAAATAAGACCCGGTTCCTGCTGGACGAGGACTCCACGCAAGGAAAGGAAGAAAGCTCGAGTGAACCCTTTGGTTTAGATTAAAATTGGTCTTATCAGCATAAACTCTGGGTTTGGGTATCTGAGTAGAGATAGAAATAAACACAGACATCTGTGTGAGAGTGAGCACATTACACATACACACCTTCTCTAGTGTTTTCCACTCAGAGCTCCAGAACAATGTGCCAGGAGCGGGGAATATGCTTTAGATTCCAAGAACTATTCCTTGATGAGACAAACCAGAGATCCTTGCAGAAATGGCCACTTTCAGAATAGGGGCAGGCATGGTACAGGCTGAGCCTGTAACATTTCATAGATAGAAAAATTATCTAGAGGACAATAAGAATGTGTCAGGACACAGAAGCCAGCTTGAAGGAGTTCCCATGGTGGAGATAATTTGAGCATGAAAGTAATGGGTCATACTCTCTGATGCAGTCACAATCCATGTGGTTTAATGCGGGCTGGAATATGGCACAGTCAGAAATCTTTCTCCCCACAAAATTCTTTTCTTTATTTATTTTATCTTCCAGTACTGGGGCTTTGAACTCAGGGTTTTACATGGGTAAGCATTCTGCCAATGAGATATCCCCAGCCTCACTTGAAAATTCTTAATTGTAGAAAAAAACACAATAATGGCTAAAATTATAAGGCCTGCCACACACTGTGTAAATCAAATGATTAAAGTTAATAGAACCAGTAAAAGTCTTTGTGACCAGATGCAGTAAAAAACATACAGTTCGGTGTAGTTCCTGCCAAAGACAGAACCCAGATGCAGCCAGATGGAGTCATGCAAGAGCTGGTAGGGGCATTCGCTAACAAAGCTGTCCTGTAACTGTCACAGAGGCCATAGTCGAATGTCGGGAAAGGCAGAACTTCCAGATGGAGGGAGAGGGAAGAGACGTGTCTGAGGCAGGAATCTGCACCATCCTCCTCCTGTCACACCTGCTATGAGACAACTGGCAGGATGCAGAAGGACTTTGACGACTGGGTGTAGAAATGGCAGGAACATGGTCTTGGTGACTTACTCTTGCATAGTTGGGGGGGAAAAGTCACAGATTTGTCTGCAGTCTGTTAGAAATCCACTAGCTGTTGCTTCTGCTCCTCACTTAAAATAGCGAGGAAGGCAGCCTTCCCATCCTCACTCTTGCTCACACATCTTACCTGTTTCACCGTGAGTTGCTGCATCTGTCTCCTGTTTCTATTGCTGCACAACAGGGTACTTGTTGGTGGCCCATCACACAATAACACGTTTTAATCTCAGCGATCCTCTGGTTCCTCAACCTTTGCTCCTTTGCCATTCTCCAGCAACTGCTGCAAAAGCTTTACAATTTCTTTGCTTACTTGTGTTGGATATGGATCTTATTCTCACTGCTCAGCCTCCTGATTTAGGAGAAAAACAGATGCCAGAGCCTCCCTTTCTTTTCTCCACTGCAGCCTCAATTATGCCAGTGAGTTGAGCCATCTGTAACTTTTCATCCTGCTTATGATGATGGTCCTTGTTTCCGCCTGTCCCCATCACTGCCGTCAGCCTGCCCTGGGTCTCCGCACCTAGGACTTCCCTGCCTGTTTTCCTGTTGTCTCTTTGCAGTCTACAGTAGGGGAGGAGAAATAGTTTCCCCCTACCCTCCTAAGGTGTCAGCCAGGTTTCTTAGAGCAAAAGACAGAGAGCAGGGAGAAAACAGGTATAACAGAGTGTCATGTGGTTGTTCAGAGAGTGACCAAGTTCCAGAACGCTTGCAACAGAAAACAATAAAACCTTAGACCAGTGAACAGGAAAAAGATCGTGAGCTGTGGGGAGGCAAATGTGGAATAATGGTGATGATGTGGTGTGTTGATTCCTCTGGTACTGTAAGACCTGGGGTCTCACAGCTCAGGAGTTCAAGATCACGCCCTTTCCAGAAACTCCCCCAGACCAAGACTCGTTGCAAAAGCAAGAGGTTTATTAACCATTGCACAATGGGGTCACCCCTGCCGGTCAGCAAAGAGTGGCACCGGGAGACAAAGGCCTTTAGGTTTTTAAAAGAAAAATTGCGGGAGATTTGAAGTTGCGGTCTTGGCAATTTAGGATTGGATGAGGAAGCTATAAAGTAAGATAATTGGTTAGTCTTAGGTGCTCAAGCTTGGCCAGTCCTGCCAAGTGTGGATGCAGCTGCAATTGAAGGTGGGGGTGGTTAGCTCATCCTTGAAGATTAGGGGCTACAGACTTTTGGCTGGAGGTCAAAAGCTACTCAGAAGAAGTCTAGGTCTGTTGCTAAGAAACGCTATCTCAAAGACAAGGGTCTGGTCCTTCTTT
>NW_026596079.1:18908490-18921254 GCF_907164565.1 Psammomys obesus | reverse complement strand
GCATCCACGCTTGGCCAGTCCTGCCAAGTGTGGATGCAGCTGCAATTGAAGGTGGGGGTGGTTAGCTCATCCTTGAAGATTAGGGGCTACAGACTTTTGGCTGGAGGTCAAAAGCTACTCAGAAGAAGTCTAGGTCTGTTGCTAAGAAACGCTATCTCAAAGACAAGGGTCTGGTCCTTCTTTTGCTGAGTGAAGGTCATTGCTTGCTTGCCTTTTTTTATATATGTCCTCACAGGTAGGGTCACATTCCTCCATTCTCTGGAAAGGTACTAAGAGGCTTTAGCTTAACCTGGACCTAAAACTCAAAACTATAGGCTTTAAAAGACAAATAGGTTACAAAGTTAGCCTAACCCTTTCAGTACCATCCCCAAGATGAAAAGGACCTACAATTATCCTTTTAATTAACTTTTGTCCTTTGTGACCTACAGGGGAGGAAGGACATCATATAACTTAGTTCAGATTTATGTAGACCAGACAGATCAATACCGGAAAAGGCAAAGAACTTTGCTTGTTTCAGCCTCTTAATTGTTTTCAGTTCAAAATAATCCTTAGACCTAAGTGGTGTGTTTTAGGATGAACATTTACAGCTGAACTAAGCAGTAAGCAGCGGGGCCATGAAACCAGGCATGGTTGTTAAGCCCACTCTACTGCGCTTCAGTCTTTCTTATCCAACACAGTGGTCTCTTCAATTTCATTCGTATTGAAAGATTGAATGCTTACATCTCCCCTTTTCTTTTCAGCTTCGAGTTACACCCTGCTGTTTGTTCCACTTCTCTGACCATTTTGTCCCTTGTTTTCCTGGCTTCCAATGCTTATCCCTGTACTTGGTGTTGCTTGGGTACCTGCCCTGGGATTACGTCCTTCTGTGCTCTTACTTATTTATTGTTTATTTCAAGTCTCTTTTTAGTAATCTCATCACCAGCGGAGCCTGGGGTGTTTACATGAGCAGGTGTCGTGTCTGTGCTATTGACTTAAGATTTTATTTCTAGAATTACTCTGATAGCCACTAGCTGTACACAACTCTTGAGCCTTCGAAAGGTAACTAGATACATTGTAAGTGTAATGCTAAAGTACACACTGGAGTTTAAAGAGTTAGTGTGAAAGAAAAATGGAACATTTGTTTAAACATTGAGATAAAGTTTTGGATATTAAAATTAATCATATCTTTTTCATAATCTAGCTCCTAGAAAATTTTAAATTATACATATGGCCTGTGTAATAGTTTTTTGGACCCCATAGCTCTGAATGATATATAGGAACCTTAAACTCAACATCTTTAAGATAAGATTTAAGATTCCCTACCTTCAAGCTTGTGCCCTTTCCCTAACCTCAGAAGTTTAATGTTTTGTAAATGAAATTCTAGTTGTGTGCCAAGCTCTTTTAAGAACTCACTACGTATTTTTTAATTTAATCACAATAAACTCTTAGGCTTTCAATCTTTTTTAACATATTTTGTTGATTATGTGGAAATTTCATGTAATGTACCCTGGTCACATTCCCTTCCCAGTCCCCCTGGTCTGCTCCACCCTTGTAGGCTTCCAGTTCTTCTCTTCCTTCTACACGTGAGAAGCTCCTATTCCTTCTCTTCCCCCATGCTTACTAGCTGCCGGGCTCTCTCAGCTCAGCAGCCTGTCCTGGGTGTCCTTTCTACTGTGTACTTGTATCCTTGAGGCCTGAGGTCTTCTCTAGTTGCTCTTACAGCACTAGTCTTTTCTTCTCTATCCCTCCATCTGTCAATTGCCTTTGCTTCCAGAAGCATCTTCCTAAAAGACATTTGCCAGTTGTAAGTCTGCTATGATAAATTAACAGAAACTTTACAATGCCTTCCCAATTAACAACTTACTAACAAGAAATAACAAAAAATTTAAAACTTAACAATGACTTCCCAATTGTGGAAATGGGATCCACTTTCCCTAGCATGGTTCCTGAGATGTAAATCTCAACCCCTGGCATTTTGCACATGGCAGAAATACCCTCATTATTTACAATCAGTCTCCTAGACCTTCATGTCTATTTTTGGCCCACCATTTTCTAGGTCTCATTTTCCCCTCTAGGGTCTCCACCACTGTAAAGTTTTTGGTCACTGGTAGAATTTCTGGTACTAACGCAACTATTTCTTAATAGGTTTAATCTTGTTCAGCGAACAGCCCAAGCGTGCACAGCTCTGGCCTTTAATCTTCGTAGGAAGTCTGAGTTCCTTGTGGCATTAGCTGATTATTCTATTAAATGTTTTGATACAGGTAAGAAGTCCTCCTGGTTGTCTTCTGAAGCAGAGCAAACTGTAGCCCCACAGGCTGCAAGGCCCTTACTAGTCTGTGTAGCCTCAGCAGCAATCGTTTGTCCATGTGACTGACTACAGCATCAATACAGGATGTACATTAGAGCCAGCCAATGGGAGAGATGCTTAGGGAAACATCTAGGAGGCTTCTAAAAGGATGCTTCCATTGTCTTCAGTGGTGAGTTACCCTCCCAGCATCTACATGCCAGGACTCTGCTGGATGTTGCTGAGGCAGGAGGCTCACTCAAGCTTTGGTGTCAGGAGTTTTAATTGAGTGCCTGTGTGTAGATGTGAGGGCGATCTGATTGTAACATCTCTCATCCTATTATCACCAGGGTTGAAGGATTGTCTATGTGGCTGAATCCCATTTCTAGTTCTCCTGCCTTCCTGATGCTCAGTCTATTAATGTTGCTGGTCCTTCTGGTGAGACCAGCCCCAGCTCTGAGTCCTTAACAGAAGCCATTTATTTGTGGTTAAGGTTGACTGAATAATTAGAATATTCCTATCATGTGGGAAGCTCCAGGAGTTAACGATTACCTCCTGAGTGTGGACAAATATGAGACTTCTCTCTTTCGAAGCCAAATTCCTTACTATACTGGTATTCTAAAATAACACAAACAAACAAATCCCACACATTTCATGGAAATATGGCAGAATTACAACTGGCAAATTATATAAATATTTTAAGTTGGCATTCTGGAGATTTATAGATTAAGCGAATCACAAGTGAAAAGAAAAAATTTAATTGTATTTTTTATTACTAAATGATGGTATATAATAATTAGAAAGATGTAAATATTAATAATAGTGACAATAAATAATTTTATTGTATTTATTCTTTTACAAGGGCTATTTTCTGACTCTATATAACTAATTTATTTCCACTGTGATGGATGTTGTTATGATCACCATTTTGCAGATGAGGAAACTGAGACAGTGAAATTTCTTGATCAGGGTTCCAGATTTATATAAAGCAAAGCAGGCAGTTTGAGCTTGGACTCTGCTACACTCCACACACAGAGGGCAGAAATAGTTATCTAAGTAGTGCCTAGAAATCCAGTCAGCACTGCCGGAACAAAAATTCTTTAAAAAATTTTAAGTCTTTGTCCATTCTTACAACTAGCTTCCTTGGATGCCACCATTTTCTTCTCTTAACTCCATATTTTTTATAGCCTACTCTCTCATGGAACCTGACATCCCATTAAGGTCCTTAGATGTTATCTCTAGTTTCTAACTTCCAAGTCACCTTTTTTCTTTGTGGCCAAATCCTGCTTCCTCACAGCATCCATTAGTAAACAAGGATTCTTGTGCCTTCTATCCCCACCATAGAAAGATTGTATCCAAGGTTCTAACAGCCCCTGGATTACCTGCCATCCCACTTCCAGGAGCACTTAAAACCTGGGATTGGCCAGGAAGTCTGATGTGAGACTGAGTCTCCTAGAAATACCAAGGAAGCTACTATATCCAGGATACCTCAGCAGTATGGCTGCCTGAGCAAGACCTGAGCAATGGCAGCATCACTTGACATGCTGTCCTGAAAGGAAGCAATCTCAGGGCACCACCCCTAGACAAAAGCGTAGTTGCCAGCTTTTAGTTTTTTATTCAACATCAGGAAAAAAAAAGCAAAACAAAACAAACAAACAAACAAACAAAAAAACCAAATTGCACTTCATTTAAAAGGGGGGATTTTTTTTTCCCCTCCATAAGCTGAGAGGGACAAAATACTGAACTGAAAAGTAGTGATTTAACTGTAGCTTTATGAAAAGCTCACAATGTTATCCTCCCTCTTTTCCTTTCATGCAGACCAACAGGAAGGAATGAGTAACAATCGCAGACATTAGGCAAGTGTTTGGAAGCTGCTGTCTCCCTAAGGAACTCATTGTTTTGTCTTCAGTTCTGACCTCCTTCGTATCTTAGTGGTTTTAAGATTTATATCTTGCTTGCTTTCTCTCCTCACTTCCGTTTTTCTGGAGGAATTTAGATCACAAAACTGATGTGATATAGACAACTTAGAAATATTCACAAAAGTGTGAGGATAAAATAAAACCTTTAGTCACTCAGTAGTATTTATCATGAATAGTTTTGGTATATTCTCCACCATCCTGTTTTCTCCTGTACACATGCAGATATAGGACTACCTCAAAGTCAAAACTTCCATTGACTCGTTGATTGATTGATTGTTTGAGACAGAGTTTTGCTATGTAGCCATTTGCCTAGACTTCACTGTGTAGCCCAGGCTTCAGATGCAGAACCCTTCTGCTTTAGCCTGCCATGTGCTGAGGTTGCAGACTATACCACCACACCAGGCCCAAATTCAGTTTTAATTCTTATTATCTGTGTGGCTTTATTTAATTCATTTTTTTGAAATAGGATCTCTCTGTGTGGGCAGAACTGGCTTCATATTCACTATGTTGCCCAGGCAGACTTCCGGCCTATGGTGATCTCCCTGCCTTAGCCTCCTAAGTGCTCACAGGCGACAGGTGTGTGTCACTATGCCTGGCAATATCAGTTCTTTAAATCTTTTATCCCGTTTTCCACCATGCCAAATCTGTTGTCTTTGTCATATGACTTGACAGCATCACCAGCTGCTTGTATAGCTGAATTAGGACCCTTGGAGTGCAGTAGGTCAGTGTGTAGATGTGTGTCTCCATTATTGATGGTTTTTGAATTTGTTCCTTTTCTCTGTTGCCTTTTTCTCATTTTTAAGCCCCATTTCTTGTCTGATTCTTACAACAACGTAAATTAGCCCCGTCCAATCTCTTCCCCTCTTCCAGTGTATAGACCATAGCCTCAAACAGAGGCCCAGACATACCATTCTGCAACATAAAACTGTTACCGTATGAATACCCAAGCTCTAGTGTCCCACTGAGGCTATTCTTAAGCCCTCTGTAGCCTCACCTGAAACATCCGTGACTGCATGTTACTGGCACCCCACGGTAAATGTTAGCCACAGGCTCCCACCTTTGCTGATGTTAAAGGAGGTGCCATTTTAACCCCTTTATGTCCATCAGCTGAATCAGACCGTGCATAGTGTTCAGAGTGGTCTGTGTGTCAGTGAGGGTGCTGTACTGACGTGAGAATTTCACTCCAGTCACTAAGGAGCTGGTTAGCTGCATGAGAGGACATGAATCGTCAGTGTGTTCCATCTCTGTGCACGCATCCGGGAGATACGCCATCACGACTTCCTCTGACACAGCTCAGCTCTGGGACTTGGATACTTTCCAGAGGAAAAGAAAGCTGAACATCCTCCAGTCTGTGGGGATACAGAAGGTCGGTGACTGTCTTGGTATGGGCTTCTCCCACTGGTCTCTGGGTCAGGATTCAGAGGAGATGTGGTAGATATGATTCAGGTGTCTTCAGTAGCTGCTTCTCACAGCACAGGCACAGTAGGTCTGGATTAAGTGTTGCTTACGGTTATGTTCAGAACACAGGAAGTGAGCTTTGCCTCTGCCAACCACTCCATCCACAGTCCTTAGGTTAGCAAACTGTTCACAAGGTGTCTATCCTAAGGACCTCCTGTGACCCATAGGCCTTAAGTCCCATTTGGCAGAGAAGGATGATGGGCAGGGAATATATATACATATGTGTGTGTATACATATCTGTGCATATATGCGTAATATTCTAGTTTATTTTTAATTATGTGTATATGTGTGCATGGGGGTATCTACACATGGGTGTAGGTGTCCATGGAGGCCAGAGGCGTCTGATTCCCTGGGGCTGGAATTAAAGGTAGTTGTGAGCTACCCAATGAGGGGGGCTGGGTCAGGTCCTCTGTATATGCTCTTAACTACTGTGTCATCTTGCAAGTTTAATTAATATATGCTTTAATTCTTTTAAATTATTGTAGCATAAAACTTCCACTGTCACAAGTGATATATCTTAAGACATTTTGCGTTAACATTAAAACATTTAAGATGTTTTCCAATTTTGCTATGACCAACTTTAAACATAGAGCAGATTTATAAGAAGTTCATGGTAAACAAGGATGCCTGTCATCTAGAGTCCTTCATTAATATGTTACTGTGCTGTACAGTCCATTTCATGTTCGCATAAAGTAAATTTAAATGCAAACATCATTGTCCTCAAGTACTGAAGCCTGCGTTGACTCATCATGGTTGCAGTCTTTGTTAATAGAATATTGACCTATGAAGTGCTTACACATCATTTGAGTGTAACAGATGCATGCACTTGGGACCCGTGTGTGGTGGTCCCAAGAAGTTTTCATCATATCCTTTGATTTTTTTTGTTTGTTTGTTTGTTTGTTTGTTTTAACCAAAGGAGATGAAAATGTAATTTTTATTGTGGATTCTTTTTTTTTTTTTTTTTTAATTTTAACATGTAAAACTTACAAAAGATGAGGCCATATTGAATTGACTCTTCCATGATGGAAACCACACAATGGGAATGACCATTAAATGAACACTGTGTTCATTTAATTAATCCAGGTAATTTCCACCAATATTTGGGTTTAGAACTATCTGATCTTAAGCAAATGGTAAGTCTTAACTGTCATGTGACTTTTGCTGGTAGCAATGTCTGCTTGCTTCCTAAACTTAGAAGAAAAGATAACCCAAGAATAAAATCCCTACGTAGTGAAGCCAAATTTTTAAGGAGTAAGTTGACCAAAAAATGTATCATACATCCAATTAGGCATCCAGAGGGAAACCAGAATAAAGCAGGGCAATTAATTAGTGTCCACCAAGTGACTGTCATTAGCATTTTGCTCACCAGATGACTGCCAGCTGGTGAGCTGAAGGTTAGCTGGAGAATGGTGTGCTCAGAAACAAACCAGTGCTCAGTATTGCTAGACTAGATCCAGCATACGAAATACTAACTTGAATGTCCGCTTGGAGAGAGCCAGCAATCTCATGCATTGAATTCTTTTCATCTCGCTACATTTCTTTATACTCTTTTCTTAATGCGTAATTACAGAAACCTATAGCATCACTTCATTGCTCACTTACTCTATCCTCTCATGATATGTCTGAATTTTTTTACTGTGGCTTTTTTCTATTGTAAAACTCATGTAATTTGAACTATTTGGTAATAATTTGTATAAGGCCTGTTTTATGTATCTTCCTCCTTTTAATCATTAATTAATAATCCATATATAAATATGATACCTTTAAAAAGATTCACTTATTTGCTTTCAGGATTTAGCTTTTTCCCACTCTGATTAGCTAAATACTATTTTCAGGAGTATCTTTGTCCCCGGTGACATTAATTGCTTTATTTAGGCTAGGTTGTAATGTGCTGTTGTCTTTTTTCTCTTCATTATTTAATATGAGCAGCTAATAATGCATGTCAACTAAAAATTTATTACATGGGTCTCTATGGAAATCCCAGAGTTCTTTAGTGTGCTTTTAATAATTAAAAAGAAGAAGAAGATAGAAGTTGTAGCCAAGTATTCATAAGAGATGTGGACCAAATGCCTTAGTAGGTCTTCTCTTCTTTAATTGCTTTAGCATTTAGATTGAATTTTAAGTTCCAAAGCAGAGAGACATAGGAGTTGAGCCCTCAATGGAGATAGTTGTGGAATAATGACAAGAAGCCTTCTGCTCTTCTCACTGGGTGTCAGTGTGAACATTGTTTGGTCACTCAGATATTCACTTAAAAACGTCTCCAGATTTTAGTAGTATAAGAATAAAATTGGAACTGGAGAGATGGCTTAAAGGTTAAGAGCACTGGCTGCTCTTCCAAAGGTCCTGAGTTCAATTCTCAGAAACCACATGATGGCTTATGACCATCTATAATGAGATCTGGTGTCCTCTTCTGGTGTGCAGGTGTACATGCAGACAACATTGTATACATAATAAATAAACAAACAAACAAACAAACAAATAAATAAATAAATAAAATGAAAAAATAAACATTAAAAAATTATACATTTATATATATTATCTATGTACTATATAATTATATAGAGAGTTGCTATAATACATGCATGTAAGTATATTGTAAAATAATAAAACACTGTATCTGGTAAGTTGCCAGCAAACTCTTTAAAAAAAAGAGACAGTTGGGCAAACAAGATGGCTTAGCAAGTCATGGCACTCACCACCAAGCTTGATGATCTGAATTTGATCCCTGGGACCCACAGGATGGAAGAAGAGAGTGACCCCTGCAGGTTGTCCTCTCACCACCAGGTGTGCTGTCACATATGTGCAAGCACAAACACACATGCACAAAAATAAACATAATACAAAGCCAAAAGTATATATCCCTTCTATGTTTAAAATGTAAAATAGCCTGGGATGCAGCTTATACCAGTAACCTCAGCACTCAGGTGACCACAGGATTGCTCCAAGTTCAAGGCTAACCCGATCTGCAGAGCCGCTTGCAAGCCAGCCAGGGCTATGTAGTGAAGCCCTGCCTCAAAAATAAATGGAAAGATTCTTCACTCCTAACTAACTTGAATGTCCACTATGCAAAATTTGGAGATAGCCAAATAGTTTCTGTTCCTGTTGTACAGTGTTAGAAATGGACGTTAACTATAACCCAGTCTTCCAAAATAAAATTTGAATTCTAATCTAAATTTTTACTGACAGGATTTTTTTTTCCAGGTTTTGATTTTGTAATTTAAATGTAACCTTTATTTACAGTGATGACCCTTTCACTATGAAGTTAATGTCATAGTGGCACTTTTAATCTAAAACAGTGTTTCATTCTGTTTTTCCTGTGATAACGGTTGTTTTTTAAAGGTCAGTGGTCTTGGGAAAAGCCTCACAGCCTGCACTGGTCCTACCCTTAAATCACTGCTTAGCTTGTTTTCTGTCCTCTGTATTTATTATAAGCAAGAAGTTAGTCACAAGGCTTGAGCAGATTCCTGGTAATCTTCTCCACAAGGTATTTTACCCCTTGTAAGATCAAAACAGTAGCAGCACTACCTCAGCATTGACTTCAGTACTTTACAGTGTTTAGTACAATTGTTATTATCATTTCTGTCTGTCTATCATCCATCTATCTATCTTTCTATCTATCTATCTATCTATCTATCTATCTATCTATCTATCTATCTATCATCTAGCTACCTTCGTAGTTAGTGATGGCCTTGAACTTGTGATTTTCCTGCCTCTGTCTCCTGTGTGCTGGGGTTACAGGCATGTGCAAGCATGCTCAGTTTATACAGTGCTGGAGCCTGAACCCAGGACTTCATGCAAGGTAGGCATGCTCTCTACCAACTGTGCTGCAAGCTGAGCCTGTAGATGTGTTCTTTAAAATCTCGAGAGTAATACTATTTTTCTTTTAATAACATTAAAACTCAGAGGGTTTAACTCACTTTATAGCAAAGTATAATCTGACCTTACTTACCTGGCAGTCTAATCTGAACTGAACTGGCAGCACCTAAAACTCAGATGTGTGGGAGGATGAGCTGGTGGCTGGGTATGTATAGCATGTGTGGTATGTTTCATATCACAGAACCGTCTCAAATTGGTAGTGGCGCTAATTCTGAAACATCTCCGTTGCTAAGACATCCCAATAAGTGACCATGGATCTTTGATCTCAAAGTGTTGTTTTGTTGTTCTTGGGTGTTGTGGGTTCTTTTGGGGGTTAGGAGGAGGATGGGAAGTGAACCCAGGGCCATGTGTTGGGCCAGTGCTTTGCTGAGGAGCTATGCCTCCAGCCTCTCGAAATAAGTGCTGCTTTGCACTGCATTTTGTCTATAGGGTAGGAACAGTGCTAGAAGTCAGCCGGGCACAGGGGTGCACATCCTGGGCTCAGCTGCTCCAGAGGCTGATGCAGGAGGACTTTTTAAAAAATATAATACGATATTTTTAAAATAGGTTTTGCATTTATGCATTTACTGTGTGCGTGTGTGTACGTACGCATGCACAAGCATGCATGGTATGCATGTGGAGGTCAGAGAACAAGTTTCGGGAGTCAGTGTTTTCTTCTACCATGTAGGTCCCAGGGATGGAACTCAGATCATCAGGCTTGGTGGCAAGTGCCCTTACCCACAGAACCAATCCTCTGGAGGATTTTTAATTCAAAGCCAGCCTGGTCAACTTAGTGAGAACCTTATCTTAAACAAAAACCAAAAATGGGCAGTGATAGATGCCAGTTGTTGAAAGCTTTGCACCCCATGCCCTGACTCACTCCCTTCCCTCCTTCTTCCTTTTTACGACAGACTCTGCCTGCAGCTGATGCTGGTTCAGAGCTTGAAGTGGGGTCCAACTGGCCCAGAGCGCCCAAGTGCCGAGATTGTACTAGCATAGTCCACCAGAACTGGCTTAATAGTGATTTTTCATGCTGCTTTCCAAAAGGAGAGACTGAAATTCAGAATCTTAATCATCGATCACTCGCCCAGTGTCAGATAGCTTATGAAGTGGTTTTGGTATGAATCCAAACCTGTCTCACTGCAAGGCAGTTCATGGCACCACATTGTGATTTAATTGGAACCTGTCACAGAAAAACAGAATGGGTCACTGTTTCAGATGAAAAGTGTCATTATGAAATTAACTTTATAGTGAAATACCCAAGTTTCGTTGAGAGTCTGGCCTGATGTTAAGGTAAGTAAAGGCTCCATTTAAATAACAAGAGGGAAAGCGGTAACTCTTGGTTCTTGTGATGCCGAGTGGGAGTACTTGGGAATATATCCTTGTATTTGTAATCACTTCTGTTCATGTGTATGTGAGAACAACTTTACGATGCCTATCAGAAAGTACTTCATTAAGAAGGTTCTTGCACGGCACTCTATACAGTGAGCACCCCTTATGTGCCTGGGAATTATACACCTGGCTTGCGCTGTTACTATTACTCTCCTGGGTGTTAGCTGTTGCTCTGGTTTTGGTTTTGTAGTAACATCAGGTCTTACTATTGGCGCAGGCTGTTCTTAACTTACTACCCTGCCTGTCTCTGCATGCTGTGATTATGGGAATGTACTGCCATCTCCGGCTTTGGACCTTTCTTGTTTTAGTTTCTCAATTTTGTTTTGTTTTAACACAAAGTATTGCATATGGTAGGCAAAACTTCAACCACAGAGAAGGCCTGAGTTTCTTAATTTGGTCATACCTCTCAAAACTGACCAGAAAATGCTGAGTTGGATGTGCTTACCTCCCTGAGGTGTGCGTCTTGGAAATGTGTCCCAGTTGTGGCCGTGTTGGTGTGTAGCAGAGCCTTGCATTGTTCTATCCTTAGAACAATGTTCTTAGGAACCCTGAGAGAAGAAGGGACGTGGGAAAGGGAAGGTGATAGAATTAGAGAAAAACGCCAGAAAGCCTTGCTCTGCAGCTCTCCGGCTCCCTGCATAGCTAGGAAGTAGGCCCTCCGCTGTGATACTGTGTGGTGGTGGAGCCAGAGACTCAGCAGAGCCCAAGGACCAGGCCTGTGTTCTCAGCCGTCCAGAACTGTGAGCTAAATACACTTACTTTACAAATTACCTTGCCAACAGTAGTTTGTCATGGCAACAGAAATGACAAGTGCAGAAAGCTTAGAGTTTTCATATTCCACAAGGAAACGAGTCTAGCCCCTTGAACTCAATGCCCCCATTCTGTCGCCTGCACATTTTGTTGATTTTTTTTAAAGTTTTTTTCTAAGTACTTAATGTTGTCAGGAGGTGACATTATCTAAATAATAATGACATGTTTCATTAAGAACAATTTTATAATCATTAAAATCTAGCAATTAAAATCACAAATCTGGTAATGAATAATCATGCAGGCAATGATCTTATCATAGCTATTCACCTAAAATAGCAGTTGATGCTCATTAACTTCTAAGCCTTTGCTTCTCCCAGTAGGAATAAACTTTATTACTTTTCTACAAAAAATGACTGCTAATTAAAATAAAAATTTTCTGAAGTCACTTTTTGACACCAGTTTTGAAAGCGTCTTTACGACGTTCATTACGGATTTAATATATTCATTGCAGATTCCTTTAAAAGCCCATGTTACAACAGAAGGTCCAGCGATGGCTTATGGCAGTGTGAGCCCAGCACAAGTGAGAATCAGGCCCTGCCTGCTCTGTCGGCATCTTACATCTTACATACTTTGGTTACCCTTTTATTGTGTCTTATTGCTGATGACCTTGACTGGATAATTTTAACTAGTGTCTCATATGCTTTTTTCCTTATACATGTATATGAATGCTATATATGTGTGTGTATCAGTGATCAGTTTCAGCGTTTTGGTTTTTTTCTAGGTGCTAGGGATGGACCTCAGGGCCTCTGGCCTGCTAGACAATCACTCCACTGCTGAGCTGCAACCACCCCCTAGCCCTATTCAAAAGGAAACACTGGTTAAAGCTTATGAAACAGAAAAGTGGGAAATAGAATAAAAGATTCCATTTTCAGCTTTGCTATCAAGAAATTCCACCCACAGTTCTTCATTAAATGAGTTAAATCTCTGATAAAATGTGATTGTATACATTTTACTTGTATAGATAATATTTACATTTATTTTCACTTTTTCAATTTTTCCCACAGGACTAACTGACTGTTTGCTTGCTTGCTTGCTTGCTTGCTTGCTTGCTTGCTTGCTTGCTTGC